>NW_009694877.1:70318-70622 GCF_000703405.1 Apaloderma vittatum
GAGGGTGAGGGAGCCCTGGCACAGGCTGCCCTGGGAGATTGTGGAGTCTCCTTCTCTGGAGACATTCAAAACCTCCCTGGACGTGTTCCTGTGTGATCTACTGTAGGTGATCCTGCTCTGGCAGGGGGGTTGGACTAGATGATCTTTTGAGGTCCCTTCCAAACCCTAACATTCTGTGATTCTGTGTGATTCTGTGAACATATGCCTCACAAATCTACCTTAACATTTGTAAAGTGAGCTAAAATTCTTTGATGTAAATTTGTAGATTAAAAGATATAAATCATAAAGTGTCTGTATTGGGTTG
>NW_009694878.1:0-19472 GCF_000703405.1 Apaloderma vittatum
AGTGGCATCTGCCTCTGCTCTGTGTCTGAACCCAGGAGTGAAGGAAGGCGATGGCAGAGCAGTCCAAACTGGAATCACTGCAGCACTGGCTGGAGGAGCAGCGGCGAGTCATGACCCACCAGCTCTCCATGGAGCGAGCAGAGCTGGAGAGGGGGAAGGTGAGATGGGGCAGATATCTGGCACCTCTCGCATGTTCTGTGTGGGCTGCACTGCACGTGTAGCGGAGAAGAGAGCTGGGTGCTGGGCTGCAGCATCCTTCCTCTGCCTCCTCAATCCCACACCTGGTCACACGGTGAATTGCAATCGCATCGTGCCAGAATCTGGCATGAGGATGCAAGAGGCTGCTCTGTGCCTGCGTGAAATTAGTATCAAGTGCAGATCTGGAGACTTGGAACAGAGACCTCTGGGGAGATCGTGGTGAAAGCAGCTCAGAGGGGGAAGTGGAGCTGGAGGAAAGAAAGGCACAGCCCCTCATTAAGACGGAGAGGTCCTCCGGACCGCGGGGTGGAAACCTGTGGAGCATAATCCGTACCACCCCCTGGTCAGGACCCCAGCTCAGTGAGCTGCAGGTGAAACTCTCCCACAGACCAGGAGAAATGGAGATGGAATATCTGTGGCGTGTCTCTTGAAGTGGCAGGGATCGCATACTATTAAGGGACGATGAAGCGGCTGGTTTCTGGGGTCTGGGAGTTTATCTGACTGATGGACCAGCAGGTGATCAGTTGACAACATCCTGCGTGGCTATTGGGCCAGGGGTATTGACCCCAGAGAGAGAGGGGAGCCTGTTATTATTAAAGCAAAGGGGTTATCTGAGTTGAGTGAGGGCATTCAAAAGGCAGCGTGTGTTCAATGTATCAACGTGGCCAGCAAGGCATCCCGATGGCTGCACTGGTGAAACCCCGTCACCTTAAGCCCCTCATCAGAGGGTTACCAGATGCCTTAAAAACCCACGTGAATTCCCTTAGGGAGGTTAGCTCAGTGGTTTGAGCATGGTGATGACAAGAAAGGAAACCCTGAGGTCGCGGGGTTGATTCCGGCTTGGTCCCCATGTGTTGCCTGGTCTAGTCGAGAGGTGGCGTCCCTGCCCATGACAGGGAGGTTGGACTAGATGATCTCTAAGGTCCCTTCCAGCCTAGGCCAGTCTATGGTTCTATGATTCAAAGGACAATAGGTGGGAACGGACAGAATCCGAGCGGCCTGGGCCATGTGCTCAGCTGGGCAGAGCTGTTGCACGATCTTGTTATGTTTGGATGTGAGATGGGATGGGCGCCCGATGTGAATAGGCGGCTCCACCGAGCCCGAGCCAGTCCCCATGAGTGAGTGAGCCCCGGAGTGCCCAGGGTGGGCCCAGCCAGCCTGGAGACATCGACAGGCCCCACACCTGGCAGAAGGCTCTGGCCATGGGGGGGCCCCGAGTCCTGCTGCCCGGGCAGGCTGCTGAGCACATTCGGAAGCTGGTGGAACTGCTGGAAGGGAATGCAGGAGTCGAGGTGCCCCAAGGGCAAATCCATTTGCGCCTCCATGGGAGGAGCAGCCACATTTAAACTGAACACCGGTTGTGGATCGGGCCACCCATCCGCGTAGTGAATTCTTGTCAATGGTCTGCTACCAAAGAGGCTTACATACCCATCCCTGTGGGCCCAAGGCAAGTTATTTTGGATTTTTTAATTGATACAGGAGCCCAGATTAGTGTTTTAAATGAGCAACAGGCAAAGGAGCTGGGAGTCAAACCATCGCGAAAAGCTGTAAATATAGTGGGGGTGACGGGTGCAACAGAAAAATGCCCGTTAGCCCAAACTCAGTTTTGGCTGCCTAGAGAAAAAAGAATGACTGCTGTGGATTTGATGTGCTAGCAGGCAGGCACTGGTGTTTGCCTGATGGCAGGGTGTGGAGTTTTGGAAGCAGCGAGATAGAAGCCAGGCAGGTGAGAGCTTTGCAAACTGCTCCAGCACAGATAAAGGTTTTGCAAACTGCCCCCCCCCCTCCCCCCCATACTCTAAACTCACTTGTGTTTGTCAATACCCACTGCCTAGTGCAGCCAAAAGGGGTATCATTGAATTGCTTGATGACCTTCAGAGAAGGCAGATTGTAAGTCGCACCCACTCTCCCTGCAACTCACCAGTCTGGCCAGTCTGCAAACCTGGTGGAAGGTGGTGCTTGACCATTGATTACTGGAAATTAAACAGTAACACTTTGCTGTTAACTGTTGCTGTTCCAAGCATAGTTACCATGGTGATTGCAATACAAACATTCAACCACAACGCCTCAGCCAAACTCCTTGGTACCACAGAGGTGCCAACAGGTGTCTGTATTTATCAAATCACAGATGACATCTTAAACAGTAGAGACCACAAAGAATGCTTTGGAAATCCAAAGATTCAGGCATTCTGTCTATCGGAACCACTCATGTGTGCTAACCCTGAACTAAGAATGCGTAACGATCCTGAACTGGACAGTAAATCAAGTCAGTCACCACCACAGATATCTGTGGGACAACCAGTCACGGTGAAGCCGCTCTCTATAGGCATTGTGCCCATGACTCTGGTGAAACCCAGAGGTTTATACGCATGGGAGGCCCTAGGTAGAAATGAAAAAACCTACCGTATTAGTGTCCTGTGGATAATCCAGGACTTCTAACTTGAAAGCCCAGCCCTGAGAGGCTGAGGTCAACCTTTGTGTTCCCTTTGAGGACAACGAAGGCAAACCCCTATGACCACCAAGGGAAAACGATGGATATGAAGTGTTGGACTGGTCGGTAAATGAATGTGGTGCCTGTGTCCTGAATGCATATGTGGACTCGATTTACCAACATGGAAGAAATGTCAAAGGACTCGGTGGCAATTGTTGCCGCAGTGGGAACTGCTTAACTGGAGGGATTTTAATATGTTTGAGTTTTCCGGGTCAGGGTAGCCAAGAAAATAAGTTGTATTAAGTTAATATGGGAGGTGGTTTACTGTAATACCGCGATGTTTCAGGAATGTCTTTTGCATATTGCTAATTTTGTTAAGTGTTGGTATGTGTTTGGTGCTACGATTTGTAGCACTTTGAAATACCTTATGTTCTATGATAAACCAAGCCTTAACTGGGGAATGATGCTCTGGAGTGAGTATTAATCCTCACCAAGACTGCTCTCCCTTTTAACCTTGAAGGCAAGAGGTGCCTCCACCACCACTTGAAGGAGAGTCCAATCTTGACTGTGGTCGCGGGGTGGATTGTGGCAGGTGCATCCCCCTAGTCTGGGATGTCTCCCCTCACAGCGGTTGCTGGGCAGATTTCAGAGAAACTGCTGGAAGTTTCTGGCTAGTGTGGCTCCAGCCCACCCGCCCAGAGGCACACCCAGGAAGTTGGCTGGCAGCCAATGGGAGGCTGAGATGGCTTTGATTGACCACAGCTTTAAAACAGGGTCCTGCCGGGGGCGCGTTGGAACTGTGCCTTGGGAGCAGCAGGTCCTGCAGTCGGGGCACAGCCTCCCCCTTGGTTTGGGACGCCGGCCAAGGTGACTCCTCGAGGCTGAGAGTCCTTATCTCTGTACAGGTGAGAGTACGGACAATCCGGATCGTTGTTCTTTGTGCAGGGTTGGGTGCAGGGCAGTAGCTGCTCTTCTCAACAGATACCAGGACTTGTAAACTTGGGGAAGCTTTCATTTCTTAAATAAATCTAATTTAATTATGCACGTGGATTTTTTCTCTGAGAACAGGAGCACTCCTCACACCAGGGCATCCCTGCTCCTCCTGCCGAGTGACACTGCCCATCTCTGGGTGTTCCCACCTGCCCACAGCCAGGCACTGTTTGCAATCCTATAAGCATTTTGGAAAAGCACCCTTGTTCTTTTCTTGGAATACCTGTCCTAACCTCACCAAATGCCGACAGGAGCCTCCTGCCCCCTGCCAGGCCTCGGTGGTCCCATCCTCACCACCCGGCCCCTTGTCACCTGCCTCCTCCCAGGGAAGCAATGTGGCCTTGCTCCCACCCTCACCCCAACATCTGCTTCTGTTTCCTAGATAGGGAACTCAACAGCCAGCCAGAATTCCTGTTTCTCAACAGCCAGCCAGAATTCCTGTTTCTCAACTCAAAACATGCCTCAGCCAGTGTTTAGGAGGTTCAAAAGCTCCTAAATGGGTGCTTCAGAGCCCCAAAGCTCCCTAAATCCGTATTTCAGAGCCCAGAATCTCCCTAAATCGGTGCTTCTGAAACAGAAGTGATTCCTAATATGTGTGTGTCCGAGGACAAAAAGCTCCCAAGTAGGTGTTTCTTCGGCTTGGCTCCCTAAATCTCTCCTTTGGAAAACCAAGAGTTTCTTTAATTGGTGCTTGAGCCTGAATTCCCAAATCCATCTCCTGTATCCAACTCCTTCTGCCACTGCGCCTGGGACTGCCCCCATGCCGCCGGCTCTGCAGCACCACTGGGGATTGGTATGGGGGAGTCTCAGGTTCAGTATTGGATTTGTATATATTTGTATATAGTTCTTTATTTTTATTGTTTTCAATCATTGTTTTATAAAAGCTTCTTTGGTGTTCTTTTCCAATCCATAAGTCTCTCTGCCTTACTCCAGGCTCTGCAGCAGTTCTGAGCTTCAGCCCCGGGTGGCAGCGTCGCCTCAGCGGTGGAATCATTAAGGTTCGAACAGACCTCTAAGACCACTACTAAACTGTGTCCCCAAGTGCCACTTCTGCGTGTTTTTTGAGCAGCTCCAGGTATGGTGACTCCACCACACTGGATACTGAGGTGACTCTTGTAGACAGACCAGTGGAAGTCCTTTGCTAGGACTCTGATAGACGAATGAGTGACAGTCCTGGGACTCTGACAGGCAAATATCGAAACTACCTTCCTTCGAACGTGACATCCAGGCCCGGCTCCGCCCCTGCTGCCCCTCCTGCACCCACAACCCACCACTCCCACCCCTGGCCCATAGCGCCTGGGACCCTGAGGCCACTCCTCGCCCATGGGACGCCTCCAGAGGGGACATCAGCCACGGGGGGAAATTAATTTGGCATCTCCTCCACTTTCTGCAGGGCTGTGGCATGAAACTGGGGCTGAGCCAAGCAGGATGGGGCTGTTGAGGGGCACTGGCACCACCGGGGTGCCGGCAGGCGTCAGGCTGGAGAAACAGGGGAAAAAGAAAAAGTGGAGTTTGTGTGCCAGAGTGGGAGGGAAGCACTTCACTCTTAGAGCAAAAGCCAATCGTTTGCTTTTCCGAGGGTCTTGGCTCTGAAATGATGCAGCTCGTGTTGCGTGGCTTCTGTCGAGGACATCTCGGGTGAGCGAGCCCGGAGCCCTATGGCTCAAGGTTCTGTGGTGAGGCCGTCACGGGTGGATGCAGAGAAACTGCAGTTTGCCTTGCTGCCACCTTTGCTCTTGGAGCAAAAGTCAATCATTTGCTCTTCTGAGGGTCTCAGCTCCAAAATTATGCAGCTCACGTTCTGTGTATTTGTTTACTCAAGGATATCTCGCTCAAGAGAGCCCAGAGCCCTACAGTTCAAGGTTCTGTGGTGAGGCCGTCACAGGTGGATGCAGAGCAGCACCAGGTTGTCTTGCTTGGCACCTGTCTGCTTCAAGCTGCTGCTGCATCAGCACTTTGGCTTGGTGTGATTCTTTGTTTTGTTGTAAAAGACAATATAAATAACTATTTAATAAAACAAGGCAGTGCCCCAGAAACAGGAATATGATATTTACCCTCGAGTATATGGTGTCATTTTCTCTGCTCGCTCTGAATGACACCTTGTCTACGAACAAAGCAATGCCACAGCAGCTTCCTGCATCTGCTCTCTCTGCCTGAAAACAGCTTTAATTATTATAAGGATAGCTAATTAACAAAAAAAACCCAGCCAGACACTATTTAATGGTCTCCAATTTCTTCATAAACTAAGGACGTGAAAGAGAAAACGAGTGCTCAATACTGATTGCACTATGTTCATTGTTATCTCTTCGGCGTTTTGTGTTGAAACGCAGCAGCATTTTTCTGCTGGAGTCTGAGACACAATATTGAGCAGGAACCTGTTCTACAGTACTTAAAAAGGGAAGTAAAAAAAAACTTGCAGATGCTGCTAATTTGTGAATATCTTCCTTGAAAATATCCATCTTACTCTGTAGTTTTGAACAAGTGCCATATATGCTGTCTGCTATGAATGGTCATCGTGCTGTTGTTTTAGCTGAGTAAGTTTTATACTTTAAACGGTACTGCCATCTTGTGATTCTGACACATTTTATCAGTCTTTCTTTCTTTTTTTTTTTTTATTGCATTGGCAAGAATTCCTGAAATGCCATGGCATGTACAACAGAATTGGTACTGCCTTGGCTGCAAAGCATTCATAGAAAATGAAAGCCCGTATCTGAACATCATAAATCACTTCATCAGTCTTTCAACAGGGCAATTTTATCTCCTTCCACTGAACCAAAGGGCACAGATAGTCAAAGTTTTTATTAAAGAGGTCATTGTGAGACATCTGGTTGTAGAAATTACCTCATTAATTATTGCCCACGTTCGAAATGGAGTTTGTTCCAGACTCTTCATCTGTGGCTCCTGGACCACTGACGGTCCACAAGATCATCCACAGTCCTAAAAGAGACCTGTACTGTCTTAACAGTATTTTTATTTTGGATGCTAATGATAAGGGATCAGATAAATGTTCTAAATTCTCAATGGCAGAAGCCCAGGTTTTGTTGCGTTTTTTTTGTTTGTTTGTTTGTTTTTTGTTTTTTTTGGTAAAAAACCATTGTTTTCTGTTTGCACAGCGCTAGTATTAAGGCCCCACTCACAGACAATGTTATTCAGTAGTAATCTAGCACTGTCACTGGCCTCTGAGGACACCCTGTCCGGGTTCGGGACGCGCAGACCATTCGGCAGTGGGCAGGACTGCTCAGTACTTCAAAGGGTGAATGCAATTAGCCTCTCGGTCCAGAAGACTGAAGATATGATGCCTTTGCCACTGAAGGTGACAGGAAAAGCTCAGGCCTGTTTACTGCACCAGTCATTTGTCAGGTAACTTGAGTGCCCTGCCTTGTCAGATGAACTGCTGAGCACCTGACGTTACATAGTTGAACTGAAAGGCTGCAACTTCTGTGGTGCTCGAGGCAGGCAGGATGGTTTTTCCCTCTCTTTTTCCATTACAAAGTCAAGCTGCTTATTGTCTGCTCGAACTTTTACAGAAAATAGCAAGTCTCATATCAGAACCACTTATTCTTGGTATTAAATCTTCTGGTGCCCCCAAGAGAGGTCCATTCATCATGCCCAGAGACAGGGCTTTCCATACCTGAAGCCAAGACTCTTTGTAAAACAAGCGATAGTTTCCCTGGGGCTTTGCTCTTTCCCACTCATCTTGGAATCGTTCTACCTGGTACAAAATAAGTAGTTTTCAATATTATGGATTTGAGGTCCTGTAGAAATCTGCCAAGCACTGAGCAGGTACCTCTGAAAATGACACCTACGTAAAACACTGTAGAGTGTACATGAACTTATGAACTTGATGTTTTTCCTTCAAGTTGAGCCTATGGACAAGGCTTTTTGTTTTGCAGGTAAATTCCAGGGACACCGTGCTGTCAGGGAGGAAAGTTTGTTGACAAAGAGCTTTTCCTGACAAACTTTCTCTGTACTAAAGCTTACCAAAGCCGTACATGTCTGTGAGGTATTTCAGTTTTGATGCATCATGAAAAATCCCCGTAGCCTCAGAAATTAGGCAACCCTTGATTTACATTACGATGCACAAAGAGATGTATGTGGCATCTATGCATTTCACAAGATGATGCTCTCAAAGCCTACTCTGAATACTTTGTCTTGCTAGTAGAAGACAACACACATCCCCCATCTCCCCTCCAAGCACTGGGAGTCTGTGACGAGTGCCACGAAATAGTAATGACCTCTCAGGCTGTGCCACAAACCCTACATCGTACTGACACCACTTTATTCTCACCATGTTGAAGTACTTCTGTTTTAACTTTCCTGTCAACGAATTTAAAATGATGAGCTCGTGAAAGTAGTGTCTTCAGACTGGGGAGTCTCAAAACCAGTAGGCTTCTAATGGAAGTAAGTTAACACAAAGAAAACCATCCCCAGAATATTTATGCATGAGTTTCAGGGCTCAGTTACAATACTAACTGACTTCTTTTTTTGATTTTTTTTGGTGCTTGAGCAATCACCACTGCTAGAGGACCTGTGCTGCATAGCTCCTATTTCTACTCAGAAGCTGAGCTGCCCATTCTGCAAATACTCCTTTGACTGGTAGCAAACTCTCTAATAAATCATAAAAATCATAAATCATGACAAGAAATTGAGATTTGAATGTCTTTATGTCTTCTGATGGATAAAAACAAAAGGCATTCTTCTTTCACTGTAGTGACGCTAGAAAATGAAAAGTTATCACGGTTCATGTTTCAGAACATACTATACATGACGTACTGCACATCCTTCACACCTAGAACCAGATTGCGGAGAAAAAGGGTGAGAAATATGATTATTTAGGCCTGAATATAGTGAACATCTGCCAAAATTTATCTGATTTTAATTCTTCATTTCAGCAAAGTTGACCATCTCTCTGTCATCAGCAAAGATCTTGTTCTAGAAGCTAAATCAAAAGATCACCTGTCTGGTGCACCTTGTTCTCACTTAATATGCACACAAAGAAGTTAATGGCATCCATCTGTAACTCTGATGGTGACCTGAAGCAAGTACATACTCACTGAGTCAAAATTAGCAGCTGGAGTTGTAGTAACCAGAACGGCAATTAAAATGTTTAGACTCTATCAATAAGTAAAAGGCATGAAACTAGGTGTACTGCTTAAAACAGTCACTCTGTGTAATTGTAATAAGAATCTTCAGACGCCTGTAAAAGCCAGTGACACAGAACTTAAAATATATAAACTTTTCTTAAGGTGATGTTAAAGTCTGCAATGAAACCGCTGAATTTAAATTTTCTTTTTCCTTCAGGGTGAACATTTGGTATCACAGAAAAATTCTATCACTGCATAAATAAAAATACAACACAGTAACAAAACAAATTGCCAAATTAGTGTTTTGTAGGAAAAACTGAGTTTTGTAATGGTCTGAGTTTTAATGTAATTGCTCAAACTACAGAATAGTACATTCTCTTCTTACGCTTTTTTTTTCTTGTTTCCCTACCTGCCAAACTGAGGGGAAAAAAAAAAGAAATGTTAGAACTTCATAAGACTTCAGCACTCACTAACAGAAAAGACAAAAGGAAGAAGATATTATGATACGATTTGAGTTAGTTAACGAGCTTTTACATTGCTTGCACAGCCATCGATGGCCTTGCAGAATTTCATTGTGTTAATTTTAACAAGAAGGTCATGGAAGCATTGCAGGACCGTAAAGACTTCAAGAAAATGTGAGTTTCTCATAGGAGGATGTCTGCCAGAATGGGTAATCATCAGGGACTGACCCCTCCTGGCTCGGGATGCCCGTGGAGCTGTGCTAGCAGGAAAGTCCGTGAGTTACTGCAGCCCAGGCCAGCTGAACCGAGGCCTCAGGACTGCTGCCAACACTTAGTCAGAACCCACAGTTTTCCCTAATCGAGGCTGTACGTTGCTGGTGCTCAGCATTAACAAAAAGGCAGTGGTTATGCAGTACTCTTACTTGCAATTCTCTGGAACTGTGTCATCTATCATCGGAGCGAACTTGTTCCTGTGTACTGTCATCAAAACTGACATGACTTCACCACTGTCTCTCAATCCCAATTAGCGGTTATTTTCCAGAACAGTCCAATTTAGATTAAGCTAAACTATTATGTTATTAGTACTTATGTTATCCTGATGATCATGATCCAGATCCTTTAATTAGGCTTATCAGCATGTCTATGTAAGATTACTCTTTTGCAGCCAGTCTTTTCAAAATTTTTTTTGTTAGAGACTCATTAGCCTTCCTGACACACTGCTTTGTGTTTCAAGGGACACCTAACATCTCTAAATTACACGTGATTTTTTTTGATTTTTTTTTTAATTGAACAATAATAGGATTGATTTCAAGGAGTAGAGATGATTTGAAACAAAAAAGAAAATAATCTAGTTTTACTACATGCAAAATTAGGCTGTAGAATATAAGAGGTAATAGACTAAAGCATGATATTTACTCATGGTGAAGGAAAATAGCTTTTCTCTCATATTTGCCATGTGTCTTTCAAAGTACTCCTCACCACAGCACACTCCTTAGGTCCACCCACAGGATTAGCTTTGCTGGGCACGGGGAGGCCAGCAGCATGGCGAGGCCACGTGGGGCCTCATGAAAAGAAATTGAGATTTATGTCTTCTGATGGAAGACGTCAATGGACTGTCATTAGCAACTGTTGCAGGGGCAGTTACTCACCCGAGGTTAGCCCAGTAAAACCAGTGCACAGGACCAGTGGCGCTGTGTTTGGCTGGAGTCCATGGTGAGAGGCAGATGGTGAGAGACCATCCGCCTTATCCCAAGCAGACGGATGCAGAAATCCTAGATTTTTATTTATTTTTTCAGGTAGTGTTTTCATAATGTGTTTTTCTCCTAAGTTTTCTAGAGACTGGAGCCACCAACAAGCGAAAAAGAAGAGGTAGCTCCTGGTGTGTGAGGTCCGTGGGTGCTTGCAGGGACCAGCCTGTCCTCCTCAGCCCCTTGCCGAGGCACGGGAGTTCACTGCTCAGCCAGATAATACTGGGAGGGAAAAAGGCTTATGATACTTAATATATACTGGATGCAGTTTTTTCTCCATACAGAATGGCTTCTTCAAATACATGTTGTTCAAATGGATGGCATTAGCATACTATCTCTGAATAAAGCACTTTCTTCTGCACTAAACTTGTCCAGGTAATGGTAGAAAGTAATTCTGAAGGTTGGTATTAAGTATAATTGAATGCATTCAGGGCATGAGTGCAAATCTCTTGAAGCTGTCATAAACCATGTGAAACTACGTCCTCGGTGGCTGTTGAGCATAAAATTGGGATCTGAAGAACCTAAGCTATTTATTTCAATTCAGTGAGATATTCCACAAAGCTTACAATTCTGCTACGTTCTGTAGAAATGCAGCGTCTCCTGAACATGCAGATGACACCATCTATATTACAAATATAGACACAACACTGCCTTTGTGTATGTGTATGCCTATACATGATATACACAACCATACTTAGAGTAAGAATATATTTATTTTGCATAATTAAATACTTTCAGATTCAAGAGTAACGGAAATGCGGTTTTATACAGCATTTCTGATTTAGTGTGTATTGTTTCTACAGTAAATAGCTGCACAATTTAAAATAGCAGAATTGTTTCCATGACCTTACTGGCAGCACAGATGGCTTCTCTAGCATTTCTAGATATTTGGTTTAGAAAATTTATTCGTTCCCAGTTCCTCAGTTTTGCTGATATAAGCAGTTGTGGAGCTCTGTGGTATAGCTCCAACCTAAAAAACAAGCACAAGTTGTCATGAACGGAAAGAGCATCTTTCCCTCTTTTCTTCTTATATATTGTAGCACTGTGAAATTCAGCTCACGTTTGAGATACTGTAGGTTTAATTTCATGTAATCATTGTCATTATAGCAATAATTAAACACAGTTGTGAACAAAATAGTGTTCTAATGACAGGACACAAGGAGTTATTTTTTTGATGGCTTGTTTGCTTGAGAGCAGAATGCCTGTTATTTTCAAGAATGATAGAAAAATGCATGAAACCATAGACCAAAGAAATATTGCCAAGGTGCTCTACAGCAGTATATTCCTAAAGCTTAAAAGTAATTTTAATTAGTAGCAGCACAAATGTTTTTTGAACAGCTGAACAATTATTACCATGAGCCTGTGAATACTAATTAATGGTCACTTTGCTCACATATAAACTGAGTAGCATTTCCTACGGTTTGCTTGGGGACAACTTCTTCAACTATCTCATTTACAAAACATCATTGTAAAATAATAGATTTATTAATTATCCATTTTATGGTGGTTGAGGATGTCAAATAACGTATCCTTCTCTTTAATGAGAAGACAGCTGTTCAATAACAGAAGAATTGACCAGTAGATTTGCTTGAATTTTTTTCATTAGATCTGCTCTAAATCTGCCTTGGAAATATACATTTTACTGCACAGCAGATAAAGAATAAAAGGCACAGTGTCTTGAAGCACTGTTAGGAACATGGAAACAAGAACACAAGGTTATTTATATAGTTAATCAAGTAGTCAAAACCCAATAAAGTCATGAGAATAGACCATTGTGACAAAACAACTGCCTCACTCTCTTAAGTTTAATTTCTTGACATCGAGTTGATGTTTATTTTTCATTGCTGTCTTTGGCATTTAGATTGCAGCCTTAGCCATCACTGTCATCAGCTTACTGAATATTTATTCCCTAAAAGAAAGCACGTTTTGCTGAAATGGATGTGGCTAATATCTTGCCATTGAGGGTATAAAATACTGTTCATTATTTATCATTCCGCTTTAAAACTGGGTACACACACAGTTTGAAAACTTTTCTATCAAATATCTTCTCTTCCACATATTCCATGAGAGAAACAAGCTCAGTATGAGAAAGGAGAATTAATGCCATAACATTTCTAATTCTTCACAATTTTCAAAGAGTAACATATTGTTGTCTACCTTGACTTTAGTAAGGCTTTTGACACTGTTGCCCACTGTTTTTCTCTTCTAAAGAAACCAACTGCTCTTGGCTTGGCTGGACATACGCTTTGCTGGGTAAAAAAACAGTGAGATGGCGGAGTCCAAAGAGCCATGGTCAACGGAGTTAAATCCAATTGGCAGCCGGTCACGAGTGGTGTCCCCCAGGGCTCAGTGCTGGGCCCGGCCCTGTTGAATATTTTCATCAATGATTTGGGCGGGGCGATCAAGTTTGCAGATGACACCCAGCTGGGTGGAAGCGTTGATCTGCTGGAGGTCAGGGAGGCTCTGCAGAGGGATCTGCACAGGCTGGGTCGCTGGACGAAGGGCAATCCCAGGAGTTTCAATGAGGCCAAACCCCAGGTCCTGCCCTTGGGCCACAACAACCCCCAGCAGTGCTACAGGCTTGGGGAGGAGTGGCTGGGGAGCTGCCAGGCAGAGGGACCTGGGGTATTGATGGACACCGGCTGAACAGGAGCCAGCAGGGTGCCCAGGGGGACAAGAAGGCCAACGGCATCCTGGCGGGGTCAGAAATAGTGCAGTGAGCAGGAGCAGGGCAGGGATCGTGCCCGTGTTCTCGGCTTTGGTGAGGTTGCACCTTGAGTACTGCGTCCAGTTTTGGGCCCCTCACTCCAAGAGGGACTTCGAGGTGCTTGAGAGGGCACAGAGTTGGGCTGCCAAGCTGGGAAAGGGCTTAGAACATAAATCTTGTGAGGAAAGGCTGAGGGATCTGGGGCTGTCCAGCCTAGAGAAGAGGAGACTGAGGGGAGACCTCACCGCTCTCTGCAGCTACTTGAAAGGAGGTTGTAGCGACACGGGGGTTGGTCTGTTCTCCCCAGTGGCAAGTGACAGGACGAGGGGAAATGGCCTGAAGTTGTGCCAGGGGAGGTTCAGGTTGGATATGGGGAAGAATTTCTCTACTGAGTGGGTTGTCATTGGAACAGGCTGCCCAAGGAGGGGTTGAGTCACCTTCCCTGGAGGGGTTTAAGAGATGGGTGGATGTTGTGCAAGGTTAGAAAAATAATATTACTCGTTTTTTTG
Organism: Apaloderma vittatum; assembly: GCF_000703405.1. Lineage (NCBI taxonomy): Eukaryota > Metazoa > Chordata > Aves > Trogoniformes > Trogonidae > Apaloderma > Apaloderma vittatum. The sequence continues at coordinate 13,628 of NW_009694878.1, forward strand.
TGTCTACCTAGATAAAAATGAGGAAGGGAAAAATGAAAGTGCCTTTCATTTTGTGACAGCGGACTTAATTCTAATTAATCTACTCTGACATTCAACATCCATTTGGTTTCTTGGCTACTGATAGGAAATATTGTTAGGGGAAAGACAAGGCACTATTTACAGTGATTAAAGAACTATAATATAAGAAAATGTAAATTACAGCTTACTGATAGAAAAAAATAAATCTGTCCATAAAGCCCAAGAGGCAATAGAGTAGCTTTTCAAAAAGAAGTCACTGATGCATCAACAAAGCTACGTTCAAAGGAGACCAGATAAAACACTTAACAGATAAGAGAAGAGGATCATCTTGTAATTACAGTGCAACTGAATTGACCCCAATGGTCTTATCCAGCCTCCTGATCTCAAAGCGTGGGATAACAGAACACGGCAGTTGAGTGTGAAGACTGAATAAAGAGAAAGCCACCTGTGATGCTAGAAGATGGATATTTTTTCCCAAGTCAACAGACATGGAAAGAGCAACTGTATTGCATCCACAACAAATAGGAAGATGGTTGCAGTAATTCAGGGCTGGATTCCACAATATTTTCCTCTGCTAGAAAAACACAGCCCTCCACAGTGAAGTCACAATAAACAAACACAGTGCTTGCTGATCCGCTTGCTTTAGTTCTGTCTTTTATTGTTTCAGTCGGCAGCGATTCCCACCCTCGGGTACAGAGCTTGGTGCTCCAGACAAGTCACCCCGAACTTTGTCTGGGCAGTTCGTGTCCTGTCTCATTAGATATCATTTGTGTCTATTCACCCTGTCGATGTTACATTCGTCAACATTGGTATTGATTTGAGCTTACCACCTATCTAATTGTTCTGCCATGCTGTCTGTCCACCGCTGGTCGCTCTGTCCTGTCACTGTCATCACTCGGCATATCAGCTGTCGGTCACTGACTGTTCTATCTAGTAAAGGGTAGATTCAAGAAGTATTTGTACAAAGGCAGAGATGTGCACAGAACCCAGGTTGAGAAAGTTAATTTTTTCCCCCTTTATTGTCCAAGTTACGGCCGCACCTCATTATCCCTCCTGATAGGGTTCAGAGGAACATGTTTAAATTGCACTGAGATTAGTTCATGGAAAGTCACAGTTGCTCTAGCCTAGTTTAGCCAATCTAAGGTCTAGCTCAATGGGAAGGTTGAACAGGAAGGTCTAGCTCAACAGGAAGGTTCTGATGTGTTATTGATTCCTCTATTATCTTGCTGCACCTTCACAAGATCTTATCCTGCCATTTTCTACCTGACCATGCAAATTATATGTGTTTAAATACAATCAAAATGCTGGTTACAAATGCTGAGATAGAGGAGAACATAAGACAAATATAGAGATATGCAGATGGACAGAGAGAGGTGTGGATACATGTTTGTGAAGCTCCCATAATTTCCAAGAAACCTCCATTTAGGCAACTGCTATTCTTGAGTGGTATTGCTTTGTGGGAAGCAGTAGGTCTACAGACCAAGGTGGCTGCTGCTGCATTTTTTTCTGCTTTTAACAGGGGGTTGTGACCCCATAGCTTAACAAATGTTTGTTTGCTTCACTTTTCTTACTAACAAAACACAGACATGCTTACAAATTTGGACAATGCTGGTGTGAGAGTCTATTTTAAATACAGGCAGCTTCCAGTACTTAAAAAATACCACAAGATCATGTAAGATAATGACTCAAAATTTTAGTGACTCCCTCCCACACACAGCTCAGAAGTGATAACAATGTAAATGAGGCCAATAGCTGAATGCTCATTATGGAAACATAATTAGTTCCTTGCAGTCATCCTGCCCAAATTCTGAAGGTTAACTTTCTTCAAGGGTCTTCTGATTGACTTCATAATCCACAGAGTATTCAGAACATTGCAGAAATTAGCATCCACAGTTATTATCATTTGTCAACAATGAATACACGGAAACTGATAAACTTCTAAAAGCTTCCTTCACAAAGGAAATGAAAACTAAACCATGATGCTAGTGGTGTATATTTACCATGACATCATCCTTTCTTTCCTTCTGGAGGGGGGCGGAAAAGAAAAAAAAATAAAGCTTTGGAATAATAAGGAAGTATAATGCAGTTAATTAAGCCGAGTACTTCTCAGTTGTGGTGGCTGGATAATGTAATCTAATTCTTAGTTTAGGACCAAGGGAGACAAAAGATTTCCATCCTCTGGCAAATGTTTGGTATTTCCATTTTCAACTCACAAGTACCACAGAATCTCTCCTTCCGGGTCGCAAATCACTTTTTGAATTATACCTTAAATCCTCTGGCTGTTTATCCCAGAGCACTTTGTGTGCCAACTGGGTGAAACTCCAGCCATTTTCACTTTTACTCTCGGAATTGGAGTCGCCACTGTCATTTCAAACAGTGTCATCTGAAAGGCCACAAAATTAGTAGCATTCTTTCTAGTAGCACACTTTCTTAACACCATTCTGATTGAACATTAAGGGAAAGTGAAAGTTGCTGGAGCATGAAAACATTTGCGAAGGAAATATATTGTTCAAAATATACCGTGCAGTGAGACTAATAGACTAAGACTGTTAAAACCACAACACTGCAGATAAAAGAACCAAACACACCATCAGCAATTAAAAAGTTAGTGTTATGTGTTGAGCTTTTAATTTGTTTCCTTTTAAAACAGAAAAACCCAACTAAAATTTTCAGTCTCTATAAAAAAGACAATAAACTACTAGCTTTCCTTTACAGAAGTCACCCTCTGTAGAGATGAAGAAAAGTTTCCATTTTTGGTACTGCATTGAGCTGAGCAGATCAATTGCCATAAATAATTCATTAAACTTAACCCACTCACAGATAACGCAATAGAAGTTCACAGTTTATCTAATATCACATTATCTGACAACTACATGTTTAACTCTGTGGATTAAAACCACTAAAAGGTCAAAACATATGGTAAAGTATCAGAACCATTATTTCTCTTTTCTGATCAGGTGGCTGTGAGTGTTCACTGCCTCGATGGGTCATATCAAACTTCAGCATCCATCAGCAGTTGCACATACAAGTAGCAATTAACTTTGTTTTATTGTGCATCACTCTAAATCCTGATCACTGCTACACTGAAAGCTACATAGAATGACAAAAAGAAAAAAATAAAAGAAAAGCAAAAAGAGAAAAAATACAGAGAAAAAGCAAATGAAAGAAAGGCAAAGGAAAAGGAAAAAAGGAAAAGGAAAAGGAAAAGGAAAAGGAAAAGGAAAAGGAAAAGGGAAAGGGAAAGGGAAAGGGAAAGGGAAAGGGAAAGGGAAAGGAAAAGGAAAAGGAAAAGGAAAAGGAAAAGGAAAAGGAAAAGGAAAAGGAAAAGGAAAAGGAAAAGGAAAAGGAAAAGGAAAAGAAGGAGAGAGAGAGAAGAGAGAAAAGGAGAGAGAACAGGAGAGAGAAAAAAGAGAAAAATTGACAGAGAGAGTGAAGGGGGAGAGGGGGCAAAAAAAGAAAGAGAAAGAGAAAAAAGATAGAAGAAAGGGAAAAGAAGAGAGAGAAAAGGGAAAAGAGAGAAGAAAAACTAGGAAAGAAGAAGAGATGAAAAGAACAGAAAATGAGAGCAAAAGAAGAAAATCAGAAAGAGGAAGGGAAAAAAAAAGCAAGAAAAAAAGAAAATGAGAGAACGGGGTAAAAAGAAAAAAGAAAAAGAGAGAGAAAAGAAGGTGAGAAAAGGAAAATAGAGATAAAGGCAAGAAGAGAGAAAATAAGGAGAAAGAAAAGAAAAATAAAGAAGAGAGAAAAAATAAAAGGAGGGAAAAGAAAAAGAGAGAGAAAAAGGAAAGGAAAAAAGAAAAAATTTTAAAAAGTTTTGCAAGAAACAACTATATTCAATGCACAGGATAACAAATGAAGCCACAAAAAACATTTTATGTGCAATTAATAAAGTTTTAAAATTGGTATTTTGTGGTACTATTTGCAATACAATGTTGACTAAACAAGGAAACTGGCCATGTGTCATAGTCAAATGGCTACTGAAACTGAAGAGCAACTGGTTAAATATAGAAAGCAGCACTTTTTTCCCACTGAACTTTACTTCAAAAATGCAACACTTGGTTCAAGGTTGTTGAAATTTGACAGAATATATATTCTTCAAGGCTATTAATTTTCTTGCATTTGAGTGAATAGATATGCAGAACGTTAACAAAATGCTACACCATGCCTTTAACAGGTCTTTTAGTCTTATTTTGGGAAGTGTTTTGGAGGCCAGTAAGATGCTAAGTCTGCTGTTTAATTAGTTCTGGAACTCTGTTACAAAAAAGGAATAGGAAACATGCTTTTAAAGTGGTTTTTTTAATTGTATGGGTATAAATTTTTTAATTGTATTGGTATAAATGATTGTCAAATAGAGAAAGGTGAATTATTATATCCCACTTTCCACTCCCAACAGCCATGTATGCTTTCTTCCACCACAAAAGGGAAACCATCCTCCTTGCCCACAAAAATACAAAATGGAAGCATTCCTCTTCCATTTACCCACTTGGCACTTTTGGCCAAGCAGTCCGGACTTAAAGCAAGGGCTACACTCTCCCGTTTCCCCTTGGCGTTTTTCTCTCAGCTGACAATGACACCGGGACAGCCACCAACTCTGCTTAATCCTCTGAGATAGTGCAGCACAAATGAGCGAGACAAAAACACGTGTTCCAGCCTGTGTTGTGAGGTCTGGATATAGGGAGCACGTCTCAAATATCTTTGGACGGCCACAGGAAACGCTAGTTTGCAGCAAGTCACTAGGGCTAATGAGGGAAAAACTGTGTTTTGACCTGTACACACACAAGCTGTGAACCTGGCAACCTGCCGGACTGACAGATGTCACAGGCTGGACTAACTGATCGGCACGGCCCAGCTCCCTCTGCTGACCCAGACCCCAGGTCTGGTTTGTGACAGGAATCGGATCAACCCCCATGTGTGCAGGCACTCCTCACAGTTGACCACCCCCAACCTGGCTGTTCTGCGAAATAGACCTGTGTATGTATGTATCTGCCTCGGAAATACGGCATTTGTACTCGCCCAGGTGGCACTTTGGGTTCTTTCCATTCGTTCTATTTTCTCCTGCGTTTCTGTAGTGTAGGAAGTGGAGTGCTGCGCTACCTTAAGAACCTACCACTGCACTGCTACTCGGTCCAATGAGATGAAGTTACAGTCCAATTCACTAAGGAAAAGAAGCATTATTCCTTGATTTGATTGCCATTTATTATCCACTACACAGAATCACTCGTGCTTGAGTACCAGGGACTTGCATATGGGAGAAACAGTAACACAGAGACCAAACCGAGAAGGACATTTCACCAAGCTTATAACCTGGCATCAACATGAATCGCCACAAACGGATCTTCAGCAGTGTTGCTAATCTGGAAATTAGCCATTCCGTTAGCAGAAACATACACCTCAGTTCCAGTACATTTGCTGCCCTCTTTTTGCCCAGAAATAACATCACAGTAGGTCCCAGCAGGCAGTCCAGTTTGCAAACTGACGTCCATATTCCTATGTGAAAATAAGTGAACACAATTTACCCCTTGTTTTCAAAACAGGTAGTTCAAACTTGGTACAGGATTTCAGAACCAGATGCTTTGCCATTCCTACAAGGGGCAATGTGAAGAGTGAGTTTTCTGATACCACCCCCGTTTTGCTCCTTATGCTCCCATTTTGGGTTTCTAGACCTGGCATGCAAGTGGATGACTCTAGCTCAGGCTGGAGTGCTCGCTCCCATCGAGAGAAAGACATTCTCCATTTCATCAGTATTGCCAATAAGGGATTGTCTGCTGCTTTCTGGGGACATGGTCTCTCCTACTGACTTACCAGTCATCATTATTGAAAACGATGA
>NW_009694879.1:0-19501 GCF_000703405.1 Apaloderma vittatum
ACCTAGGCCATTCTATGATTCTATGAACTGGTGTGGTGCTTTGCTACAGGAGCCCCGGCGTGATACAGAAGGAATAGCGTAACAGGTTCGGTATATGAGTACAACACAGGCCCCTTTTCAGCCCTCCATGGCAGCAATGAGCAGGACCAAAGGAATGGAGCCTAGCTATTCCTTTGCCTCTCTGCCTGGGAGCCTGATACTCAGCTGATGATGCCACATCTTTGTAAGGAAATAGGAGAAGTGTAAAGCTCCATGCTTCCAGCTGCCCTGGCGTACAGGAAGGAGGTCACTAACATGAATCCTTGCTTTCTTTGTCCCTGATTTGCCCATCACAAGTCCCTGGCACAGAGATGACCGCTTGGGTCTGAGATAGGTGAACACAGCCAAGCAGGCTGAGCTTCTTCAGTCTCCTTGTGCACCCTCTCAGCCCGTTACAGCTGTGAGATGCATGTGTCTGTAGGTACTTGTTTCTCCCTTACTTCCGAGGAAGAAGTAGAAGAGATATGCTTCCAGCAGACTGAGGAGTCAGGTATTAAACTAGAAACCTGCATCTACATTCACCAAGTGGGTGAGCTGCTAATTGAGAAACCTCACAGCTGATTAGCAAGCATTTCTGGTTTCAGGCGCTTCCAGCCTATGCACCTCATTTCCCACCTGTGCCTGCAAGAGTGCAAGTAAGTCCAGTAATGACCCCGCTGATCTCCCCGGGATGTGGAACCTGGCCTTGAAACACGCAAGGGAGAGCAATTGAGCTGGGCTCGCTGTCACTGCCTCCCTCCTGGGGACCTGGGGAGCGAGCAAAGAGAGAGGAGTTGCGTTGGGAGCATTTCCTGACTCAGCATTAGAGCGTTCATTCGCGGAGGCACTGCTGCTGCCACTGCTAATAGGTTGTGGTAATGGAGAGGCGTCTGGCAGGCAGGACGGTGGGAGGCTGATCAGCTCCAGCAGAAGAAGTGAGGTCAGTGGTAATGAGCGACAGTGAAGAGGAATGCAAATTGTGGGAGGATTTATGGAGCAGTTTCTGCTCAGTGAGCAGATTCCAGATAAGTGGACTGTTAATAAGGCAAGAAAGCTCTTCGGCTTGTGCCCGCTGTTAGGAAGGGACCGGCGTGCTTTTTTTTGACTAGCATTCACACAAGACCGGGTACAAGGGTGCCCACAGCACAGAAACCATTGCACAGGCATTCCCTCACTGTACACACGCAGGGGTGGCATGTGCTGACACATGCTGCTGTGCTCTGCTCTTGCATGACAGGATACTTGAGCCAGGACCAAAGGAAGCTGAAAGAAAGCAGAAATGGGTGGCAGGGGACTGCTTGCCAGCACACAAGGGAAAGCTGAAAAAGAGCACGACTTAGCAAGGCCAAGCCCTGATCAAAGCCATTTTTATCCTCTCTTCTTCTTTTGGTCCCTTCCTCCTTCCTTGATCTCAAAACGTGCCATGGTGTTAGATGAGCACCAGCCCCCCAAGATGAAGTGGCCTGAAGGCATGCACAGCAAATCCCAGCAAAGCTGGGAAGGGCAAGCTTGCCTTGCTCACCTCTCGCTTGCTCGGGCTTGAGTCTCTCAGGAGCAGTGCTGCTGTGAATTACTAATGGTAGGTGTCATGGACTCTGCTGAGGAATGCCACTCTCGGGCCAGTCTGCAGTGTGTTAGTGACATACTGGAAATCTTTTTCCTTTTAGTATTATTCCTTATAAAAGCTGTGGGATTTTATCACAATAAGCCTCTCAGCATCAGGAGAGTAGCCAGTTTCTCAGCCACGGCACTGCCACCCTCAGCTGATGGTGCCGTGGTACTCCAGACCCTGCAAAACTTCCCACCACTGGCCTTGCACCTTTCCTCCAAGCAATCCGGCTGCCTGCCAATTGTTAGATTCTAGACTCCAGGTTAACAAGGCCTCACAGAATAGCTGCCACTGAGACCTCATTGTTGGCAGGAGCAACTCCACCCCAGTGGAAGAGTTGAGCTGTGAAGCACCACTCAAAGTGTTTGTTGCAAATCCTGAGCTGGGGCTATCCCACCAGAACATGCTGAAAAGGTCCGGCCTCAAGAAGGAGAGGTGATGGGAGCAGTCACTTCTGGAAGGACCATCCACAGGACAGAGGAACAGTGGTGGATACTCTCTAATGCTGTACAGAGCAGAGCAAGGTCCCAGGCCCATCTCTGTTCTGAGCCAGCACACGAGGGTCCCACAGACACATACGCACTGGCTGACCTGACAAGGAAGCATAGGTGACATGGACAGTGAATCCTGGGTCATTCCACAGCAGTCAGTGCACAGACAGTGATATTTGCAGTGTGCTTCTTGGCTTCCTGGCAGCACCAGACCTCCTAGCTACATTTGGGCACGTCCTTCAGGAGCAGCAGAGGGTCATGGCAGTGCACATCTGCATCTTAGCAGCACCACAACAGGGGAGTGAGAGACAGGAACGAAATGAGCTAATTTCATCCTGAATACATGAGACTTGACAAGTCTATTAAAAGGCTGGAGCCTACTGCGTCTCATTATGAAAAATTAGTTCTGTCCCATAAAAATACTGGAGACAGTGTGTCATTTAAGGAAAGGATGTCTTGAGGACACGATCTTTTCTTAATAGGCCCTACATCATTGGGAACATTCATACCTCAGGAGTGAGACAAGGGGATTTGGACTTGGGAGCTGGTACCTCCCAGGTCTGACATTTTGAAGATACTCTAGTTTACCCATCTCTTTCTGCTCAAATGGGGAGAAGATAGGGTAGCCAGAAGTCAAATGGACCAAAGAAGGATTTTTCTTGTTTCTTGCAGTATCTTGATGAAAAATCCAGTAAGAAAAACAATAGGTTTATTTCAAACAGAAACAAAACTCTGTAAAGGTTTTCAGCAAAATAAATCACAACCATTTCATCTTGGGCCAATCCCAAATTGGGTCAGTCCAAACACAATGTTTTATTTCTTCTCTGCGCTATTCAAGCTGCCTCCTAATCTTTTCTTTTTAATGTAGATCTGTGTTAATGCCATTTCAAAAAACAAAGATATTTCTGTGAAAAGAATGTCAAAATTAAATGTTTGAGTGTTTTAAAAATGAAATACTATAGTCGAACCCAAGTTGTTTTGACATTTACGATAATTCTTATCTCTCTTTTTCCCTTGTGTTTTCAGGGAGGTTATGTTTTTTGTCACTAAAACTCTTTGCCAGATTTGGATCAAACATATCTGGAATTTTGGGTGTCCACTTCTCTCCTTATCCCAGACTCTGCCCTAGTTCTTCTAGTGCTTATTAAAGGATTTTGCCTATGTCTGATTGCAAGGTTGAGTCTTCTCATGGCTCTGGGGACCAACCCAATGTAAAGGTAACAGAAAAAATGTATTTCACTCTGTCTCATTCCCTCAGGAACCCAAACATCTTTGTGCCATCTAGCACCTTGCTAGCTTTGCTATGGCCAGAGGCAAACAAGTATGCCAATTATATGGTGGCAAAAGATCAATAAAAAGGCAGAGACAAGTCCTGCTAAGTTGGACATCTTTTCTAAAGGAATGCATAAGCCTCATGGGCAGGCCTTTTGGGCTAGCCTCATGGAATAACTGCCCCTTCTGAAGCACAGTAAAGCCCTACAAGAAAGTGATGACTACAATGGGGAGAAGGACTGCAGCATCTCTTGTGCAGTAACATACTGGCTTGGCCAACATCCTCAGACATCAGATCTTCATATCTCAGGGATGTTCAAATAAAGCTTAACTCAGTACACTTTTCTGACCTCTTTTCCTATAATTAAAGTGTAAAGATTTCTCCTGTGAGCTACCTCTCTAGGAATGTTGTCTTCCAGACAGGCAGAGGAAAGAACACATATGACAGCCGGAAGAGCTCAGAGAAACCAAAGTACTCACAAAAGAAAATACAAATGAGCAATCTGAGTGCCATCAAACCTGCTGTGAGAGAGAAAGAGATTGAGGCAGGATCAAATCCCTTGTTAGACCTTAAGCTCCCTGGAATTAGACCACTTTAAGAAGAAAAGGGACTAGAGTTTAAAGGATTCAGAGAATTTCCCAATTTTTGAGACAAGTCTGACCTTTGCAAAGAAAACTACAAAGAACCCAGAGCATAAAGGCATAAGACTTCTGTGTCTTTCCTTTTCTCTTCTATTTTTCCTCTCTCTCAGCTTTTTTTGTAGAAACAGGTAATTGTGCTGCCCTTTCTTGGAAAGATGCGGTTCTCCCTCAGTCAGAGGTTCGTAATTCAAGTACCAGTACTGCTGCCCATGGCGTCATGGGAAATTTACATGGAGAATACGACTGTGTGAGACTCACCATTAAACAACCTGCCTCCACAGTGTGGTGTGGTGTGGTGTGGTATGGTCAGGAGTGCGTGTATGAATTCTTCTGGAAGCTGGTACCTTGTGTCCCCTCAGATTTGAGAGGTGAGGCAAATCCAGTTGTTGGTATGTACACTGTACTTTTCTGTCAGTTTACCACAAAGGTTTACATACTTAGAAGAAGACAGAGAAATAACTAGAAGTTGCTAGTATGTGAAGCACAGGAAACAGGCACAAGATGACAAGGGAGGGGAATTAAAGAGCGTGTTTGCTGCAGAAAGAATGAGTTTATTTCTTCCACATGTACAGATAGAGAGAGCACTGTGCAGTCACAGGAGTACTAAAACACCCACCACACGTATATAGCAATGAAGGTACTCCTTGTGGTACTCCTGCATACACAGCTTGCATGGGCATCCAAGTGACTAGAGAAAATCAAAGGGTCACCCTAAATGAAGATAGTCAAAACCCAGCAGTCATAGTGTCCTGCAGCCCCACGCGTGATATGAGCTACTCACGCTCTGTGTGAGACCTCACGCACAATCACATATTCCTCTTCCCAACACAATCATGTGCAGTGACACAAATCCCCTGTTCCCCATACGTTTCCACATACAATCAGCAATAAACCTCCGCATATGTCACTGAACGATTAATCTACATCTTCAGGTATTCTTGGCTACAACCCACTCATGCACAGGAAAATGGACACTTGCCCAGATGGGTGCAGATGAGTTGTAAGCATAGAAATACCTGTTTATCAGACTACTGCAATGAACGACCAGGAATCACAATCTCATTGATGAAGGTTTGCCTAGCTCCTAAGAACAAGCCCCTTCTCTTTGAGGTTCAGCTCCTTCATCAGCTTGATATTCTTCTTTGTCTGCAAAAGCTCTTTCCATCGCTCCATCTCTCCTTCCCTCTGAAGCTCCCTTCAAGAAGAATAAAGCAGTTGAACTAGTATCCTATCACATAGCTATCTGATGGCATTCACTTTATGCCTGCTACTTCCCAACATGGGCAAATGCACATCTAGCTGCCAGCTGCAGCACAATCCATAAAAAACATTAGAAGGTAAAGCAAAAGGGAGAAAAACTTGGGTAAATCCCTTATTGGGTGCCAGGCAGCTAAAATCAACAACATAACACCAGGGCTGCACGTGGCCCAATGTGGTGTTTTGATGAACTAAACAATTAATTAACAAATATCTCCCCAGCAGATCTTTTCTTGCGGCAGAGTGTGAGAGGAACACACAGATCCATGTAAAAGCTCCATTGCCACCATTACATGCTGGAGAATAGCATCCAATTAATTATGACGATGGCAAAGATTAGATCCAAATTCCTCTACACAGTGTGTACACAGCCCAAACAGACAAAACAGAGTGCTGTACCCTAATCCAGCAGCTTCAGAGGATTAAATAGGTGCATTCTAATCACAGGCTCAGAGCAGCCCCACTCAATATGCACAGAGCTGCCCCCATATGTGACTGTGTCTAAGGGATCCCAGGAAAGGTATCTCACTTCAGATGAAAAACATAATTTAGGCCTTGCTCCTCTGCCATCACTCATGATCTCCTGGTTTACTTTCCCTCCCCAGCTTTTAGCCTACACATCCCAGACAAATTCCAGGGGTAATAATTCATCTCTTTCTAAGCCTCTCCTATAATATCAGCTGAGGAAGACACTAGTTTTCACTGCTATACTAACGTGCTGCTGTGCTGGGCTCTGTTGCTTAACAGTATGTGTACCAGTCTAAAGGTGGCAGCATTGCAGACAGAAGGAGGGAAAGGCTTTTGGGGTTTTTTCCCCCCAAGATACTTTACTGAAAGGAAGATTCTTTCTTTTTCTTAGTTTTGTTAATATGAGCTATAGGAGAAGACTGGGGTTAAACTGCTTTTAAAATAAGCAGGTCTGTTCTCTGTCCATCACGAATTATTTCCAAAATTCAGTGGAAAAAACTACTTCTCTGAATGCAGAAAGAAAAAAAAAACAATAAAGAAACATGTCTTTTCATGCAATAAGGGTAAAATACATTAATTGTATTACTAATCGTCGGGTTAGTTCCACCCCTGAAGTGGCTTAGAGTGAATCAATCCTATTACACCTACTGTGAAACTGAGTTCTTAGGCTAGTTAAGAATAGAGCTGGGTGGTTCAGCCCATGAAAAACACCACAATTTGTTGGAATGAAAAGCTTAATTAATACGTACTTTTACAAAAGAACAATTTTTTTTTTAAAACGCAACTGGAAATACAGTCATTTTTCCACTTCTCCAATCCAAACAATTTCTTTTGACATTCCTTGAAACCAAGCATTTTATTTTGAGATGCTATACTGAATGTTTCACAGCCTTCTTTTCACCTGTGCTGGAACTGATCTTCCATAATGTCTCACTGCTCCCTGATGTTCACCCTGAACTATTCAGCTCAGTCAGAGCACTTCTGCAGCATATTATCGGAAAGGTTTTTTTGGAAAAGCCGATCAGTCTGTGAGAGAGCTGTATGTACAATGCATCCAAACTACAACTCCCGAGAGGCATCACAGCCCCATGGGCAGGCGCCGCTTGATGTCAAATAAACGTACAGCAAAATTCTTTGATTCATTTCAGCAAGCTCAAATGTTTGAACCAATCCAAGTCAAAACATTCTGTTCGGAGTCTAACATTTTACAGCTGTCAAATGTTGCTGTGTTTTATTTATGATAGTAAAGAAAATGGTGTTTTCCCTTGGAGAATCATTTCCATGGGAAATCTTATGCCTGGGGCAGTTCTGGAAGCTAAAAGACTTGATAAAGTCTCCTCTTGTCCTCCACACAGGCTACTTCTTCACTGGAGTTAAATTGCAGGGTAAACTGCAGGAAGCGTGGACATACATAAGCTAGCTTGATTGCAGATGATGTTGATATGAGTAGAAACAAAGGTACAAGAGGCCTGTATGAGTTCATCTGAGAAGCTATGTAAATAAACTGCTAGCCCACACTAGCATTCATGAAGTTCACCACTTTATTTTAGCTACAGTGATTATTTCTATACATCCTGGAAACACGCCTCTGGCTCCAGCACGACATGTCATCCACAGGCTGGCTCTGTATCTGATAAACAACAAGGCACAATACCTACTAACATCCCAAATGAGATTTTCCAGAGGAATTTTCCTGAGAATAGTTACCTCACACATGGCCTTAAAGAAAAGGTGGCAGGATACTAATGTAGGGTGAAAAGAGGGTGTGGATCTTTAGGGCTCCACAAGACACCTGAAGAACTCCATCCCCCTCGGGAGAAAAAAAAAGGGAACTAAATCCACATGTTCTTGCATCTCTCTCCCTCTCTTTTAGTCTTTCTAAGATAAAAGATGTAATACAACCTTCCATCATTTCATCACAGCTTCATGCTGTGAACCAGTCAATACTTTTTATTATCACTTATTAACACAAAAGCTGCAACTCTCTCTGATCCATCGAGTATGGATCAAGGTCCCATTCCACCTGGTGTTGTACAAGCAGAGAACAAAAAGACAGTCTTTGTCCAAGTGAAAATCTAAATATAAGCCAAAGAGAGTGGGTGGCTGGAGACAGGCATGGAACGAGGAGGCAATGAGACCACACATGTCACTGTAACACCAGACCTCTGTACTCTGCCTACAAGCCACCTTGCTCTTAGTTTGGAGTGAGTTATTTTTTATTAGTCTCTTTGAGAAGGGTGAGCGCTATGTGCTACAATAAAGATGGATTTGAGGGCAGAACACAGAGGTGCCTTTGAAGATACCTTCAGGGAGAAGGGCAGAAAGCAGAAAGATGGTCTTCCTGCAAACCTGAGAAATGTGTGACTGAGGACAGCATGGAGAATTGGCCCGCGGACAGAGCTGAACTCCTGTGGCTGGGCAGGGAGGCCGCAATGGGCCGTGTGTCAAAAGCAAGCTCACTGTGTTAGAGAGAGACTGAGGGAAGTTCAACGGAGGGTTGTCAAAGCAAAGCAGCAGAGGACACACTTTGCAACAGCATCCTGCAAAGTCTTTGTCAAGGTCCAAGCAAAATGCTCTGTAAAGATCAGGGGAAGAGAGGCCTTAGTACTGAGCTGAGGCCCTGGCTTAGAGATGCTGTTCCCCAGAAAGGATCTGCAACCGAAGAGGCTGGGTGTGTGTTAAATTTTGCCCTGTAACCATTATGCTAGGACTGGCTGCTCACACATACCAGCTGGAAGCAATGAGAGGAAGGCTGAACATTCGGAGGACCCCTGACTGCAGCCTAGCCCCAGGTTTTAAGGGTGCTAATGTGTGAGTTAAGCCAAAACCTGTGGCATAGAGGGTTGTGTTCTGAAATCTGAAATGCATTTTAAAAAGCAACCTTCTCAGACCTCTCTCCTCAAATAAGCAGGGAAGCACTTGATCTACCTCCTTTTTCATTTTTTCCCTTTTCCTCTGTATTTTTTAATTTGTGAGGAAACACCAAAACCAGAAGGATCTCTGAGACATCGGACCTGATCAAGCATGGGGCAGAATCTGCTCATTCCAATTATGTGCCAGCCTAATCATAAAAACATCACGGTGCACGCTCCATATGTCATTTTTATTGAATTCATTCAGGAGTTTCTCGATTAATCTTTTATTATTCCTTTCCAAATCCCAAGGTTCCCATAACAGGGGCTGATCAGCTAAAGCAATTCTCAGGCAGAGAGGAAACAGTAAGAATTATCTTGGTGCTCTCAGCCTTCTCTCATGTCACCAGAATTCCTTAAGGCCTCTTCTTCAAACACGTCCTGCCTGAAGAAGACCCTGGGTCCTCAATGCCTCAGCCCCTTGGCCCTCATTCCTCCAGGTAGGAGAGCCTGACCCACCCCAAGCAGAGTGCTCAGGTACAATCTTAGCAGCATCCCATCTGAAGGAGGAGAAACGAGCACTCTCACACTAAATAACCCAAATACAAGAGGTCTACCCTTAACACCTCTGGGGAGATGTCTGGCCGAGACCAGTAGCATTTTGGTACTTGTACCACAGTTAGCATCCGTGGCAGCGGATAGATCTGATATCAGATAAAAATGGGACCCTTTATCAACCTAATGCCTCCCCCTCCTTCTCTGAGAAACCTGGATCTTTCCCGGATCTAGCAATGTTATCCCTACCCACAAGATTTTTCATGAAATCTCTGTTTATGTTAGCATTTCCTGTGCTGCCACAAGCAGCAGAGAGGCTGTAGCACTCTTGCTCTCCCCAGCCAAAGCTTCTTCATGTATTCCAGTTCAATAAAAGGGACAATAAAAGAGCTTTCCATCCCACAGCTGGGATGCATCCCACCTGTGCAATTCCCTTCAGCTAGGCAGAATGAAACCTAAAGGTACTGAGAGTCTCCTTAGGCAGTAGTGTTTCCAGCTAAAAAAATACTGCTGGGAGAATAGCGGCTAACTGTTTGTTATCTCTGGGGTGGGGTATTCCTGTCCCAGTATCTTGTTTGGCATCTTCATCACCACCTCATTAAAGCTTCAGTTCATTAATTAAATATTTAATACATTAAATGAGGTTCTTTCTGTACCGAGGAGCTGAGATCTTGTTGCTGGTGAGCGTGATGCTGTGTATCCTCCTGGGAGGCTCCAATTTGCCATACTAATTGCACGGAGACTCTTCAAAAAGCCCTGCACTGAATCGTCAGCTGCTGAGTAAATTGCACACTCCATCTCAGCAGGAGAGGAGCCTGAGCTGGAAAAGGCACAGAGCAGCAACTTACTCTTTTTCGTGGCCCCTGGCAGTCTGGGGACCTCACCCATCTGACAGGAAAGAGGGCAAGGTAACAACCCCAAGACTGAAAGTAACCTCCAGTCTTCATCTACATTGGTGTGCAGGGTGAGATGCAGCAGTCCCCAGCTTTGCTAAATCCAGGATGAGCCTTACTAATTAGGACTGTTAGGTGAGAACCAGTTAAAAGCTCTCTATTAGCATTTTAAAAGGTCCCACTACTGCACCAAAGATTTCTGCTCCCTTGGCTATATAAATTGCAGCTGTACTTCCAGTTGACTCAATGCAGCAAAGTCTCTGGTAAGAGCAAAGGTACAGAAAGGGGAGGCTGGAAAAAAGGGAAAAGGGCAGGAATGTCCCAAAGCAGATGGGCTGCTGGTGGAACAGAAACTTGCACCAGCTGTAAAACCATATTGCTGCCCTACTCTGCCCTCATCTACACGTTCTTGTCCCCAGCCTGCTGTTTGCTTCCACCTCTGTCATTGTGGTGAGAAATCAACTATTCCTGTGGTTGAGCTGCGATAGAGAGGGTTGACATCTCTGGCAAGAGAGGGCAAAAAAGCTAATTATTTTCATAAACCTTTATTCAGCCCCTTCCCCTGACTCTCTCATACACATCCATCCCTGATCATACCTATACAGAAAAATTAACAGCCTTTCTTCTGTTGATATCCACATAAAGCTAAGGATCCAAGTTCCCTGTAGAAACTGGAATGGCCTAAACATGGGGTTTACCTTGTAGACCCAGTTCCTAGATTGCAGAGGGACACATCATGACTACACCATTGAGAACAACATCACATTATAATCCTGTTTGAAATCCAGTAGCTAAATTACAGTGTCTATGCACGGTAGAGATTGGGACCCCAGATTTACAGCATCAGAAATGTGACTTTTGTAAGATAAATAAACCCTCTACAAGCAGGTGGCAGGAAGAATTGAAAAGGACTTGGCTCTCCATGGGAAGAGATGGCAACTGCACGTGAGATTTTTAAAAGGAATATCTGGCTGTGAGGATTAGGTAAGGAAGCTTAAAAGGGTTATTGCATTTGAGTTTTGAGGCAGGAGGACTTCCCAGGAAGGTGAAAATGTAGGTGGTTTAAAGCTTTACTTTGGGAGGGTGAAGAGGGAGGAGGAGGGATGGCAGAGAGAACACAAATTACAGTAACTGGTTAAAGCACTGAACACCAATTAAGAAACAAGCAGGAGACATTAGGTTGTCTGTGTCTGCTTAGGATGCTCTTTAAAGAATTAAATCAGGCTGCCAAAAAGGGCCAGCAAAGCCCTGTCTTACAAAGTGATAGAGGGGTATTCCTCCCCGTGACAATTTGCAACTTTAGAGTAGGTTTGTCTGTCTACATGGCACTTGTCCCAAACTGCTTCTTCTACCCCTGCCCTTCAGTTGCCTTTTCCAAGCAGGGTTCCCTGCAGCTTAAGTGGGAGAGGCCCTCATATGCCTGGAACTCGAGTAGATTCAGCCACATCATCCCCCTCTTTCCTCTCCTATTGACTGGGGGATCAGGTTAAGGGAGGAAAGAGAAGCACACCACAAGACATAGGTCCCTGGGCAGGCCTTCGTAGGTCACCCAAAGGGACTAGCTGCTGAAAAATCCCCTTCTCAGCGCACAGGGAGAGGACACCCATGTTGGGGTAGGCAACTCTTGCTGGCTTCTTTCTGCCCTGACCCATTTTTTATTCCTCATTTTAGTGCTGTGTTAAGAAAAGGAAGCTCTATAAAAATAAAAAAAGCTGAGAGATGGGGAGAATATTAAAAACTGCTGAAGCGTTTTGGAAAAGAAAAAAAAGTGATTGTCCTTTGGGATGGGGAAGCTGCCAGGTGGAACACTCATCTGAAAGACCCTCTGCAGCTGCTTTCCCCAAGGGTGAGATGTAAAGGGGGTGCTGCCTTCTTTCTGTACACCACAGTGAAAGCAGAGTGCTTGGGCATTAGGCAGCATGCTATGGATACAACAGGTGAAGAAATTCGTCCATGGATAATAAAACATCTCCATGAGATTAGGTATATTTTCATGCATAATAAATAAGATTTAGTACACTGACAGGGGACAACACTTCAAGGGCTACTTGGCCATGGGTAAGGACCGTTAACTACAGATGTAGGAAATAAATCGCGTGAACAACACAAACCTCATCCAAGATCATGCTGCAGATCAGTGACGAAATCAGGGATCCATCCCAAGTCTGCTGGTATTTGATCTGCTCTGCTCAGGAGATCTGCACCTCCCCTCACTAAATCCAAGTGCCAGGGGTATGAGCAACCCTATTGAAGTCAATGCTGTTACACTGTCATACTGTTTGTTGAACTGGAAAGGAGTTGAAAGGATGGAAGATCTTCCTTAGACCAAAAATCAAGGTGGGAATGAAGAGAGCCTATTGGCAGGGCTAGGCCTGAATAAAGGAAGGTTTGCTCATATGAAACTTAATAGGTGGCAATATGAGTCCACCACTCTTCACAGTCCTCTATTTAGCCCTTTCCACGACACTGCTGAAAGAGTTGGCAGACACGCTTGCCAAGCCACTTTTCATTGCTTACCTGAAGTCCTGGCTAACTGGGGAGATCCCAATGGACTGGAAGGTAGCAAATGTAACACCTATCTACAAGAAAGGCAGAAAGGATGATCTGGGAAATTATAGACCTGTCAGTCTGACCTCAGTACCAGTGAAGGTCATGGAGTAGATCATCTCAAGTGTCATTACACACCATATAGAGGACAACCAGGGAATCAGGCCCAGTCAGCATGGCTTTATGAAAGACAGGTCCTGCCTGACAAGATGACCCGACTATTGGACAAGGGAAAGGCTGTGGATATTGTCTACCTAGACTTTCAAAAAGCCTCTTACATTGTTCCCCACAGAATTCTCATGGAAAAACTGGCTGCTCATGGCTTGGTTGAGCACACAATCTACTGGATAAAGCACTAGCTGGATGGACGGGCTCAAAGAGTGGTGGTCAATGGAGTTAAATCCAGCTGGCAGTCAGTCACAAGTGACAGGGCTCAGTGTTGAGATCATCTATTTTTAACATCTGTACTGATGATCTTGTTAAGGACATAGAGTGTAACATCAGTAAGTTCACAGATGACATGAAGTTTGGTGGGAGTGTTGATCTGCACGAGGGTAGGGAGGCTCTATAGAGAGACTTGGACAGATTGGATCAGTGGGCCAATGTTTACAGTATGAGCTTCAACAAGGCCGAGTGCCAGGTCCTGGACTTGGGCCACCATAGCCTCATGGAACACTACAGGCTCGGGGAAGTGTGGCTGGAAAGCTGTCTGGCAGAAAGGAACCTGAGGGTTCTAATTGACAAGTGGCTGAACATGAGCCAGTGGTGTGCCCAGGTGGCCAAGAAGGCCAATGGTATCCTGGCTTGTATTAGAAACAGTGTGATCAGCAGGAGTACAGAGGTGACTGTCCCACTGCACTGGAGAGGCTACACCTTGAGTATTGTGTCCAGTTCTGGGCACCTCAATACAAGAGAGATATCGAGGTGCTGGAGCGAGTGCAGAGGAGGGCAACAAAGCTGGTGAAGGGCCTGGAGAACACATCTTACAAAGAGCAATTAAGGAGCTGGCCCTGTTTAGTTTGAAGAAGAGGAGGCTACAGGGAGACCTCATTACTCTCTACAACTACCGGAAAGGACATTGTAGAGATGTTGGTGCTGGTCTCTTCTCACAGGTAATTAGCGATAGAATAAGAGGGAATGGCTTCAAACTGCAACAGGTTAGGTTTAGACTGGGCATTAGGAAAAAATTTTTCACACAAAGAGTGGTCAGACATTGGAATAGGCTGTCCAGGGAGGTGGTTGAGTCACCATCCCTGAATGAGTTTAAAGGTCGTTTAGATGTGGTGTTGGTGGATATAGTTTAGGAGTGAGCTTTGTAGAGTAGGGTTAATGGTTGGACTTGATGATCCCAAGGGTCTTTTCCAACCTGTATGATTCTATGATTCTAAATGCACCTGAAACTATGCACACTTGAAAAATCTCAGTGGTGTCCAGTCAAGCATCTTTCTTCAACTTACTTCAGAGAACATAATTTCCCATCACAGTCGGAGATCAGTTTTCTTCATGGAAAATGTCTTTCTGTTAATTATTCTAGAAGGAACAGTTCTGATGCTGCAGATCTTTCTCAAGTAAAATCCCTGTTGTAGTAGAATACAAATACCTGACCACACATAAGCCTGATCCATATCTCATGGACATAAATTACAAAGTCATGTGTGGTGGACTTTGGAACAAGGTCTAAACATCCAGGACCACAGAATTAGATGAGTTTGAAAGCAGTGTCTAAACATCCCCATTACATGGAAATGAGTATGTACTCAAACTTCTGTTTGTCAAAGCAGCTGTGACATGTACTGTCTAAAGCAAGGGATTACTGGGAAAGGGGGTGAGTCTTTGCCAAAAATATATGTATTTTCCCCTGCTAGCTCTAAAAAAATAAATAGATAAGGTTTACAATTGTTACCACTTTGGATTGACACATTCTATTTGCCTGGATCTAATATTTTTCATGCCCTTGCTGCTGATACTGCTGCTGTGTGCTAAAGCTGTAATAAGTTAGCTAAATCCCAGACTACTCTTAAACAAACACAAGCTTTGGGTTATGAACATTTCCTTCTCAGACTTTTTGGGGCAGGGAAGCAGGATGAGAGTCTCCTTTGTTCTAGCTCTTCTTTCCTATGATACTGAATTGTTTTGAAAGACACTCACCATAGAATTACAGAATCATAGAATGTTGAGACCTCTAGAGATCACCTAGTCCAACCCTCCTGCCAGAGCAGGATCCCCTAGGGCAGCCACACAGGAGAATGTCCAGGTGGGCTTTGGAAATCTCCAGAGGAGGAGACTCCACAACCTCTCTGGGCAGCCTGTGCCAGTGCTCTGTCACCCTCACAGTAAAGAAGTTCCACCTCTGTTGAGGTGGAACATTCCTATGTTCTAGCTTATACCCATTACTCCTTGTCCTATTACTGGGCACCACCAAAAAGAGATCGGCACCTTCTTCCTGACACTCACTCCTCAGGTATTTATATGCACTAATAAGATCCCCTCTCAACCTTCTTTTTTCAAGACTAAACAGCCCCACTTCTCTCAGTCTCCCTTCACAGGAGAGATGTTCAAGTCCCTTAATCAACCTCGTAGCTCTCTGTTGGACTCTCTCCAGTAGGTCCCTGTCTCTCTTGAATTGGGGAGCCCAAAACTGGACACAGTATTCCAGGTGTGGTCTCACCAGGGCAGAGTAGAGGGGGAGGAGAACCTCCCTAGACCTGCTGGACAAACTTTTCTTAATGCACCTCAGGATCCCATTGGCCCTCTTGGCCACAACGGCACATTGCTGTCCCATGGACACTTACTATCTATTAGGACTTCAAGGTCTTTCGCCATGGGGCTGTTTTCCAGAAGGACATTCCCTAATCTGTACTGGTGCCTGGTATTATTCCTCCCCACATGCAGGACTCTACACTTGTCCTTATTGAACTTCATGAAGTTTGCCTTCGCCCAGCTCTCTATCCTGTCCAGATCTTGTTGGATGGCAGCACAGCCTTCCTGTGTCCTCCCAGTTTTGTATCATCAGCGAATTTGCTGAGGGTGCACTCTATCCCCTCATCCAGGTCGTTGATGCAGATATTGAACAAAACTGGACCCAGTACTGATCCCTGGGGAACATCACTGGCCCCAGGCCTCCAGCTTGACTCTGTGCCACTGATCATAACCCTCTGAAATCTATTGTTGAGCCAGTTCACAATCCACCTCACAGTCCAATCATCTATCCACATTTCTTGAGTTTTCCTATGAGGATGTTATGGGAGACAGTATTAAAAGCCTTACTGAAGTCAAGATATATGACATCCACTGCTCTTCCTTCATCTACCCATTTGGTCACATTTTCACAGAAGGATATCAGATTAGCCAAGCAGGATTTGCCCTTAGTAAATCCATGTTGGCTACTCCTGATAACCTTTTCTTCCATTTGGTTAGCGATGGCCTTCAGAATGAGCTGCTCTATCACCTTTCTGGGGATGGAGGTAAGGCTGACTGGTCTGTAGCTGCCTGGGTCCTCCTTCTTGCTCTTTTTGAAGACTGGAGTGACACTGGCTTCCTTCCAGTCCTCTCCCATTCTCCACAATTTTTCAAAAATTATGGAGTGAGGCTCAGCAACAACGTTAGCCAGCTCTCTCGACACATGTGGATGTACCCCATCAGAGCCCATGGATTCGTGCATTTTTAGTTGCTCGAAGAGGTCTCTAACCCAATCCTCACTGGCCAGTGGAGAGTCTTCCTTGCTCCAGTTTTGCTCCCTTACTTCTAATGACTGGGATTCCTGAGCCTGGTCTTGGGAGTAAAGACGGAGGCAAAGAAGGCATTCAGCAATTCTGACATCTCTGCGTCCTCTGTTATATCTCCCACCTCATTTATCAGTGGACTCACTCTTTTCCTACTTTTCTCATTGATATATTTGAAAAATTTCTTCTTGTTATCTTTCACCTCCATAGCCAGACTAAGTTCCAAGAGATCCTTGGCCTTTCTTGTTGAGTCTCCGGCACCATTTCTGTAATCCTCTCAATTAACCAGACTCTTTTTGCCTATTTCCCTCTTCATTTAAGTTTTGCCAGGAGCTACTTGTCTATCCATGCAGGTCTCCTGCCTCCCCTACTTGATTTTTTTTTTAAGGGAATACATATATCTTGCACTTGGTGGAAGTAGAGTTTGAATATCGATCAGCTCTCTTGTGCCACTCTGCCTTCTAGAGCCCTAGCCCACGAGATACTTCTAAGCAGATCTTTAAAGAGGGCAAAATTAGTGCTATTAAAGCCCAGGTTAGAGATTTTAATTATCATCCTTCTTCTTAACTAAACTCTTAATACGTCATGGCCAAGACTGCCCCCAACCTTAACATCCGTGACCAGACCTTCTTTGTTTGTTAACACAAGGTCCAGCACCGCACCTCTCCTCATTGTTTCTTCAACCAACTACAACAGAAAGTTGTCATTGACACAGCGCAGGAAACTTTTGGACTAGTTATGCTTGGTTGTGTGATCTTTCCGACTAATAACCATCTGCTTTTATACTCTGAACCACACCCTCTCCCAACCCTCCACCCCATAAGACTCTTCCTTTTATGTCTGATTTCTCATAAAGATCAAGAGGCAGGATTTTCCAGAGGTGTAACCCAATGAAGTGATGCTAGTGGAGAATTTGGTCATACAGTATTTGAAGCCCATTCGACAGTCCTGGCTGGGGGAAAAAGATATGCAGTCCGTGTCTGTGCTGAAATGACAGCCATGATACTTTCCCACCAACAGTCCACACTCTAGCAATTTATTGCGTTTGGATGCAATTGCTGGCAATGACTTAACTGCCAGCATGGACGTGACAAATCACTTTCAGCATCATGTCAGCTCTCTGTGATTAAATTGTGGATCTTAGAAGGCTCAGTCTCATAGGAGCTGTATATAAGGACAGACCAAGCCAGCCATGGGTGCTGCCAGGGCCACATCCAGGCATGAAATGGGTAGGGGCACAGCTCTGCACAGTCACACGAAAATTCCTGTGCCCCGTGACTTGGAGCGTGATGTCAGGAAAAGCTAATGAGGGGGAACAGACCTGTCTGAGCCCTCTCTTTCAGCTGGTGTATGAAATTCATGCTCGACTGTTACATAGGGAGATGCCATCTGTTTAGTCTGGGTCAAGGATATGTTGCCCTTCAGTTAGGGCAATTCTAAGCAAGGAGACCAAGGGAGGTGGAGGCTACAAGCAGGACGCTAGAAGGGAACAAATTTTCATGCATGTGGGTCTGTCTGAGATCAGGTGGGAGGAGGAGGAGGAACTGCCAGCCGCAGCAAGCATGGAGACAGGGGCTCCCAAGACTCTGCCCAAAGAATGGGAGTGAGGAGGGGTTGGGAAGCTCCTGCCAAGTGTGGACTAAGGCTATGCCACAAGAAGAAACATTAATTAACAGCTGAGCAACTGACTGTAATGGCAACAACCAATTCAATCAAATCACTTCCAATACACAGTAACAGTATTTATTAGGTGCTTACAGGCTACCCCAAACCATACTATCTACATGCTCTCTACAGATGGTGGCAGATCACTATGGTTAGTGCTGTGCTTCTTTGCCCAATGTACTATACACAGTACATTAGCTACCCCACTGCAGATGCCTAAAGAAAAGGAAGAGCTGTGGGAACCAGCTAGAAAACACACTCTAAAACAGAAGACTGGTTTAAACAAGCTTGGCCTTCATGTTCATAAACACCTGCTGTAATGGTTCTGCATGTGTCCATGCAGTGTCTTGCAAATTCAGAGTAGAATATATTTTGCAAATGAACAGAAGCTGTAAATTAATGAAAGACTAAGCAAAGACGATGGAAGTACCCAAGAGTGATCTCCCCTTCTCCCTTGCACAGATAAGACAGTCAGCAGCTAAAGACAGTCAGAGGATAATTCTCAGCTACACAGAAACAACATGGAAGGCAGTCCACAGTTCTTCATAGGGCATTCGTCTGATTGGCATCAAAACCTGCTCAAAGGCTGCTAAAAGTGAAACTAACTTCTATTCCTTAAATATCTCAAATCTTAAAGAATAGTTGCAGTAACAGCAGAACCATGATCTCAGGTAGAAGGACCAGGATTACCCAGATTCCAGTATCAAATCTATCCTTAGCAGTAGCTCTAACACTGTGTATTAAATTTAGCAGATGAGGTGCACAAATATTTCAGAGAATTTTCCCTAGGTCTTTTTTACATCTTCAACTAAAAATAACAAACCCCACACACTCCTCTGAATTTAATTGTAATTGCATATACTATGCATTTATCCCGAGGTCTACAAAAGACAGAGGCTACAGCCTTTCCATGATACGAGTAGAAGGTCTGTGACTCACTGAGGTATCGTCTGGTGGCTGAAGGTGTAAGACAGACCAGATGCCTACTGGGGTTTCTTGAAAATGCTGGTGTCTCTAGAGCTGCCTGTTATCAAAGACATGAGCGAAGGTGCCACCTTCTCAGACCAGCCAGTGAAATTGCTTGTGTTCTTGTGTTATCATTCCCTAATCTGCAGCAGTTGAAACAAAGCAGATTAGAGCTGAAGTGGGTCATTTTAACGGGCATTGCTTTGGCAAATCACTCACATGAATATCTGTGTGGCAGAGCTGACTGTGAAGTGTAGGCAACATCTTCCACTGCTCCAGCTGGATACAGAAAGGGACACATCCTCTGAATCAGACTAGGACTAATCATCTTATTTCCAAAAAGAATCAGAAGCTTCCTTTTGGCATAATCCCTTCATCTTTCTAGCTGCTTCTCTGTCTCCCAGGACATGCTGCTGCCGGTTTTCAAAGGAATGGAGATGCACTCCTGCAAAGAAGGGGGAGGCTTGCAGGAGAGGCCTCCTGATTGCCTGCCCCACTGCTGAAAGGTACAGAAGCTACACAGGGAAATCCTACACTACCTTTC
>NW_009694879.1:19532-24984 GCF_000703405.1 Apaloderma vittatum
AGTCTAGGGGGCTCAATCCAGTTGTTTGAACAATCATCTAAAGCTATGGGACAATACCCACATGACCTCAAGCTACCACTCTAGAAGGGCACAAGTGTCCTAAGGGTCTTTGGTAATTTGTGATTGTCTCAAATACCCTAGAGCATCTTTAGCAGGAAGAAACATCTAAATTTACACAACTGAACTGAATTATTACCTTAGCAATTCAGATTTTTTTTCTGACAATCCTTACGGCAAGTGTCATCCAGAGGTGAAAATTGCCAAGCCATATTCAGCCACCGCATTTAAAAATTTCACATGAAAAAATGTGTGTATCCGAGGAATGCGGGCCTGCATCCAAAAGATGCAGTTAGAAACATACTGGGATTTCCAAAAGTATTTACCAGCTAGCATGCAGGATCCTAACTTCTTCTAAAACCAGTACCAAGGCAATTTCAAACATCCTGTTAGACACCTATGGTGCCTTTCAAAATCCCACTCCTCACACTGAATAGCAACGCAGAGCTCCAAGTGGGATCAGACTTAGCAATCCCCCAGACAGAGGTCTAGCACAAATGCAGTCAGGCATAAGAAGTAAGGGCACCCACTACATCCTCTGCAGCAGGTGCTGCACAATGCTCTGCTAAAGGTTGTGAAACACATGCAGCTAGGCAAGCACAGAGCCACAGCTTTGCTACTGATCCTATGCAATTGACTCTGATAGTTACTTTCTGTGAGTGCAATGGAGGAAAGGTAATTTCAACTCTTACCTCAGCATATAACTTTTTTTCCCCTGGTAGTGGGGCCTTCAGTTTAAATCCTCACCATAAGAGAGACACAGATCTGTCGGAACGAGTTCAGAGGAAGGCCACAAAGATGATCCAGGGGCTGGAGCACCTCTGCTATAAGGACAGGTTAAGGGAACTGGGATTGTTTAGCCTTGAAAAGAGAAGACTCTGGGGGAACCTCATAACTGCCTTCCAAAACCTGAAGGGAACCTACAGGAGGGCTAGGAAGAGACTTTTTACAAGAGTGTCCACTGATAGGACAAGGCAAAATGAACTTAAGTTAAAGGAGAATAGATTTAGACCGGGTCTTAGGAAAAAATTCTTCAGCACGAGGGCGGCAAGATTCTGGAATAAATTGCCCAGAGAAGTTGTGGATGCCCCCTCCCTTGAAGTGTTCAAGGTCAGGTTGGATGTGGCCTCGAGTAACCCGGTCTAGTTGAGAGACGTCCCTGCCCATGGCAGGGAGGTTGGATTAGATGATTTCTAAAGTCCCTTCCAACCTAGGCCACTCTATGATTCTATGAAATCCAGTTCCTAAGAAAGATCAACCCTAATTTCACTCTTCATCACTCTCCAAATTATTCATTCCCTCTACCAAAGTACAATGACTTACATATGCCTTCTTCATTTTGCTAACTATGCTTACCCAGAGGCAGGGAAGGAGATGGCCAATGCTATGCAATGGATCTGACCAATCTTCTTGCACCAGAGCAATACCAAATAACAAATACACTTAGGAAGTCCAGTTAGTGGGGAATCCACACGTTGCAATTTGTTCATAAGCAGCACTTGTTGAATACGTTAGCAAATACACATGTAAAATCAAAGCTTGCTCAACTTAAAGCTGCATTGATTAGACAGAGACAGTTTGTTTGTCTCTCCCAGATTACTCAAACGAGAGGATAGATAGACAAGCAGATAGGCTGACAGACAAACAGATAGAATTGTTCCTGCAAACCTGAAGGTTGTGTTTTCAGGGAGGTAGTTTCGGTGAAATCAATAAACCAATTTCTGGAAGCTGGAGTGCTGCTAGTAATTAGAAAAAGGCTTCTGCAGCCACCCCATGCTCAGCTGCAAGATCTCCCTTCATGGGTTTCAATGAGAGTGAAATTGAGTGACTTCAATAATTTCATGCCGGGTTATGGGAGGGAGGTGAGAAAGGGTGAGTTCCCAACCATCTAATGGGTCTCTAACAGCTCGATAATTGGTCCATCCCGTGGGTGATTAAGGATGAAAATAACTAATTTCCGCTCATCTTACAGACTAATCAGATCACCTCACCCCTATCATTTTCTCCTCTATTTAAAGAGACAGTCTCTTTCTTTCTGGCATCAAAGGTTAGCAGGATGCAATCATTTAAGTTAGTAAAGAAGCTAGTTCAGGCCAGGCTGGAGTTTGTGTGTTTAAGTTACCAGCTCTTCAATTGGTTGCTCTGCAATAAACCTTCTGGTTACTGCTGCAGTGCTCCAGCCTCCTCACATGCAGCATAAGAATCCTGCTCCACAAACAGAGTGCTGCACCCTGGAAAAGAGGAGAATGGGCTCAGACCCGAACACAAACCAGGGTGTTGCAGTGCTTGGGTGTCCTCCTCAGCTTTGACTCTTCCTAGCCACACTTTCAAGAGCTCGTATGACAGGGAATTCCTTATCAGAAAGCCCATCTTTCGGCACTGCTGCTGGCCTGATCTTTGCGTATACAGTATGTCAGATACAAGACACATATCCTGTGCAGCTCCACTGTGGCTTCTTGGCCACTGGGAGCAAGCAAGAAGCTACAAGGGCTGGGGGAATCACACTTGGACCGGGGATTTCATTTCACTCCTTGCAGTAGAGCCCTGTACCAACCTAAGTGGTATCTCTTACAATGCTCAGCGTAGCGCTAAACCTCTTGTCTCAGTTCAGACAGTCCTTGTCTAGATTCATGATGTGCCTCTACAGATCCTATGTTCTTACAATGATTCACAAATGTGTGTCACTCATGTCCCACCTGTACACATAGGTCTAAATAAGTGTCCTGGTTTATATGGGCACTAAGTACCTCCTGGTTTAATACTAAATGGAGTACTGGCAGGGAAGGCACAAGCAGTGGGAAGATTGGTTTGATCAGCACTAAAGATGATGATTTCCTTGATTAATTCAGTGTCAAAAGAGCAGTGAGGTCCTTCTTCAGCAAAAAGGTTTGCAACTGCTTTTACTAGAGACCTTCAGGGCTCCTGGGAAGAACTCAGAGAGGTCTCAGAGAAGCACAGGGAAATCCCTCAAGCATATGTTCCTCTCTCCAGACAAGAAGCCTGCAGCACACTGCTTAAGCAACAAAAGCAATTCTCCAGGCCCTTCTGCGGTGTGCCTTGGAAAAGTCCGGTCTCGGGAGATTACATGGGGTAATTCATGCCACTACTGAAGAAGAAAGTAAGATCTTTCCTGAAAGAGAAGGCTTGTTAGAGAGAAGAAACAGCTGGCAGAACCCCTTTATAGTGTGTTTGTCATTCTAGGCACCAAGCCCACTCTTCTAAAAGGCTGCAAAGAGCAGAATATGGTTCATACAAAAAAACTCAAGCACAGCTGTCTCATTCCCATGAGTCTCTGCCAGGAGAACAGGGATCAAGATGGTGGAATTAAGACTGAGACCTCAGTGGTGGCCTCTGCAGTGCTGCTCCTTTGCATTGAGCAATTAAGCAGTATTCACAGATGGAGGACTCCAGCCCTGGAGTTGAATCAGGTCAGCTCACTGGCATAGTCCTGATTATTTGCAAAGAATGCCAGTGTCAAGCTCTATTTCCCTGAATGCAGCAGAAACCATAATGAACGGCAGTTTTCTCCCTCATTATTTTCAGGTCTGCTTCTGCAGTTAGTTCTGTGTCCAATGCACCCTATCTATTTGTTTGCTTTCTCAGTATCACATTCACAACTGGTTTCCTCTCTTCATTTTATCACTGCTGCTATTCTCCCAGAAGACTCTTGCTCCTCATAATATCTGCTTCATGCCTTAACTGGTAGCCTTTTCTTGAACTCCAGAAAGGACAGCTGCATTTTGCCTGGAAGGAAAGATCCAAGTTACAGCTACTGACTTTCATTGTATCTCTTCTACAAAGGATATCACCATTGTGGCTTCTCTGTGGGACCTCTTTTTCAGGCAGATTCCTCATTGCTTCTGCTGTAGAAGTGAAAAGTCATCCCCTCCATGGAAGCAAGCCATTGATGCACAGGTAGCACTGCACACACTCATTCACAAGAGGTGAATAAGGCTATCAGTGTGACAAACCAAAACTTCCCACCACTCGTCAAAATCATGTCTTTATCCAGGACATAGCACTCCCACAGCTGAAATAGCTGTTATTATTCCCTATCATCACAGCTTTCTTATTTCTCACCAAACATACCCTGTCTCCAGGCACCATACACAGCCTGGACAGGCTGCCAGCTCATTTTGTGTCTGCTGCTCTGCAATGCTAAACTTTTCAGTCAGGAGCAGGCCTGTGTAGCTAATGGCAAACAAGCCCATGCAAGGACATCTCCTGCTGTCTTGTACTTCTGTCTGGGCTCCTGTGTGTTTACTAACACCCTCAGACAGCCCATCAACAAAGATGATGGAACATCAGTCATTTGCAAGGCAAGGACTGAAGGCTGGACTCAGCGCTGCCAAGGCTTTGGTGCCCATTACAGTAGGCAAGAACATTTGTGATTGCCCTCTGGGCAATTTTTTCAGGGAACCATAACAACAGGCCTGTCACAATCTGAGTGAGGGAGAAGCACATGAGTGAGATTTTAAGCTTCAGATCTGAAACACTTGGCAAAAGTACGCCTCCAAACTACAGCTCTCAGAGAGGTGAACCTTCCTCACCCTTTCAAGGGCTCCCATATCTCCCTGACAGTAAAATGGTTGGTATCGTTAACTATTTCACTGCTGGTGGATAAAAGAAAACAAAAGGACCATACTGAGAATTACAGTGAGGATTTCATCTTTGTACTTCAGCATGGTATTTGCAACTCATGGGTAAAGCCTGAAAAATGCTACCGTTTTCATTCCTTTCAGTTTTGTCCTGCCTACAACATTCATGTGAGTTTGAAAAGAGTCTGTAAATGGACTAGGGTCATCTAAACTAGCCAAAGGGTTAACTCACTCTTTGACAAACCAAGGCTAATGGAGCAAATTATTAACAACATGTTTTACTCACTTTTTCTCCCTTCTGTCCCAGCTTGTGGAATACCCCTGCACAAATGACAATTTCCTTACAGATGATATCTCTATGTTATTAAAATTTACATGAAAAGTATCCATATTGTATATTTTGAGGATGGAGCGACACCAAATATTCAGTTTGTGAGCTGCAGTGCTTAGTCCCAGTTGGCCACACTTGCCCCTTGTTATCTTATCTATTGCATGAGCTTATGAACATTTCTAGTGTGAAAATCTACTTGTGGAGTTTTCAACTAAATTCTCTTGGTTGCAAGCTATTTTCACATGTCCTCCAGTTAAAGAAGAAAGAAGTGAATTTCTCACTATCAGTAATACCTAATACTACTTATTTTACTAGATAGGACAGTGGAAAGAGAAGGGTCTGGAGGAAAGGAAGTGAAGCAGATACCAAATGAGCCCATTTTGTACACTGAAGGAGAAATTTACACATTTCTGCAATTACACTTTTTTTCTTAATGGTTTGTCAAGCTCCAGGATGGAGTCAGCAG
>NW_009694879.1:25015-48158 GCF_000703405.1 Apaloderma vittatum
AATGCAGGGAGTCTTACATACTTTCGGGTTTCCTTGCAAGTATCTCACACAGCTCTGATCCTCCATTCTGCACGCACTTGAGTGGGAGCACTTAGAACTATTTCTAATGCCCAGAAAGATATTTCCAGCTTTTCCAGGAAGCCCTTTTGCAATGATCTTCAGCATATGCATAAAGAGACACGTGCTTATGCACAGGGATGAATAAAGGCAGAGCACTGAATTGAGATCTTCTACTTATATATGCATGTGTACACACACACACACACACATATATGTATGCAGGATACATGGCTCTGTCTTGCCTGTTCTGCTACACTTTCCCTTGAGAGTCTTATGCAGCTGGGCTTGCATCCCTTCTCCAGCAAAATGCGCCACGCTCGCTTACAGAATTGATCTGCCCTGAAAACCACTTCTTTCACATTTCTAAATCTCTTGGCATAAACCCTGTTATTCTCTTGACATCAGGCTATTCAATATCTGTCACTTCTGCCCCTTAGAAAAAATTGACTTCCGAGTGACATTATATGATAAGCAGTTATATACTGAGACTTCTAACCAGATGGAGCCCTTCCATCACTGGAGACAACATAGAGCACATGGGATAAATGCTCACTGTCGCATAGTCCCTCTGCTCACTGCCTCGCGCAGCCCTGCTGTTTGAACCTGCTCCACAGCTCTGAGGAACAGAATCTCTACATGGACATCTGCAACAGTCCCAGAACTGGAAAGGCTGGTGCTCTCTAGGGCATATTCACAGCCAGATTCAGACCCACTTTTTTTTTCCTGCTATCCCATTTAATCAATTTATACCTCATCTCTCAGCCATTATTGTTGGACGTATATCTGGCCCAGTAGCTTTAGGGACTGGAGCAAGACCCCACAGACTCTTCCAAACCTGGAAAAGCATCCATATTGTAACTCAGCCTGAGGAAACTCTCACTTCTTTCCAAAAAAAATAGGATGTAGGTCATTCAACAAAACAGAAAAACACATATGCCTCCAGATTGCAAAGCAATACAGAACCATGGTACACACTAGTTCGGACTGAAAGCAAAGCAACGTGAGTAGAAACTGTAGAAGGAGACTGAGTATGGCCAAGACATTAGGACACAATACCTAGTTTTCTGTTTTTTCATGCTTTGCATCTGGTTGTAGGCACTTCCGTCAGCCCAGTACACTGCTGTGCAGTTGCTGTGCCAGTTTGGAGTGCTTCTGGTTAGGACTCACCTCAGTCACCTCAAAACTCCCTCACCACCTTGTATTCTCACGGGACCTTCCTCAGAGGTCAATTAAAATGAATATTATTATTATTATTATTACTAATGTAACAGCACTCAAAAGAAGGAGAAGGAACTCACTTTCAGCATCTTAGAGTTTTCTGGGTTGTAAAAACAGCCCACCCAGGCAGCCATTTGTCATGGAGCTTAGTTCTGCCATAAAATGCTAATCAGCCTGAACAGTCACATCCCCTCTGCACCATATCTTTTTATGAGAACATTAACATGGTCGTTAGGAAGAAGGGACTCATATGGACACAAACACATATCACAATCATTTATATCCCCCCTCAAACTCCATCCCTAGTGACTCTAATTCATTTGCAGGAAGCAGTTTTCCTTCCCCTCCACTGAGGTAGTTTCTGGTTTCCAGAAGCCCAGACAAGCCCAGATCACCAAGCCGTTGTGTCACTATATTGCATCATTTATCTATCCCCTGTGACAGATGTCACAGGAGCAGGTAGAGCCAACACTTCCATAAAGGAGAACACACATGCTCTCTGGGTTCTTCACAAGGAGTCATGTCACATGGATCACTAGATGTGGCTACCTTTTGTTTGGAGTAAGGACCTGTCAAAGATTTGACAAAAGTCACCTTTATCCTTTAGACACCAAAACCCATCTCACTGTATGTGATATAAAGATAGATCTGGGAATAAAGTTTCTTAATTCAGACAGAGATACAGGTCACTGCCACTCAAGCTAAAGTCGATTTTAGGAGTAGATAGTCAATCTCTAGAGGGCACCTTCACCTACACAGGCTGTGTGATGCAGAGTAAAGGAGAGGAAATAACTTTGAGCAAAGAGCACAAGTATATTTATTTGTGTAGCCCCCTGACTAGCCAAGAAGACAATGACCACCACATCTGTGTTCATGGCATCCAGAACAAAAGCATTACAAAACAGGCTCAAGGTGTCACTGCATCCTGCTTGCTCAGTTCCCTCCTTACCAGAATTAGCTGCATCCACTTGGGCGAAAGAAGAATAAGGCAGTAGTAGTTTTAGTGCAAATGATTTCTTTTTTTCCTAATTCTTTCTTTTCCCCCCCCCATCAGTGAATTGTCCCCTCTTTCCATCTCCTATTCACTCTCTATCTCACTGTATGCAAACCACAATCCCCCTTTTCTTCTTTCTGCTTTATTTTCCTGAACACTCATTAACTACTCACAAAGGACCGTGCCTGGCAGATCGGAGCTGCAATTATCTCCTGGTTCTGACCCGTGTTCAGCGGTCAGAGATCAGCATCAGCAATAATAATGGAGTGCAAGATGCAGGCAGCTGCATGCTGGGGATTTGACAAGTATCCAGACTGCAAGAGCCAACACAAGGGGAAGGGAATCCACACAGAGGACTGTGTCCTCCGAAGGCAGACGTGGACATTTCATTTTTTGTCAGGGAGAAGTTCCAACCCATCACTTATGCCTCTTGAGGGAAGATGATGGATTTATCCTCCAATATTTCAACTGTAAATCCTGCCTCTGCTCACACTTATTCTGGTGTGTCTATGGACCTAAGGCAAACAGGAGCCATTCCTGTTACTGTCACCCTCCTGACTTCATACCTCACACATTTGTTCGTTTGCGAAATGCAAAAAAACATTGGGAAAATAGATCACCAAATCATGCACATTAGTGAGGAAATATCTCTTAGACTGCTAAAATAAACACTCCTGCTTTTTGCCACCCTCAGTAAAAGATAGGGAAAATATTAAACTGACTTCACTGACTTCTGGAGTGCCTTCCCACTGAGGGTTCCTGTGCATCTTTTATCCTTTCTGTCTACCCACTCATCTGTTTAAGGCATCCATCCATCTCCACTGTCTCAATGCACCATACCGCAATTAAGATTCTGCAGCAGGCTTCAGTGTGGGTCTCCTCATTTCTTTTAGCTTTTCAGCAGCTTTGTTTGCTAAATTCTGTGGTTTTGTTTGTATATGGATTTATGACTTCTTTTTGGTTACCATAAGCAGGCTCTGACAAACAGGCAAGTCCTGTAATATGCTTGGGAAAACAGTCGATCTTTGGCTCAGACTTACCTCCTCTATCCATCAACACTATTAGGGTTGTCTCTATGTCACATCCTTGGCTGAACCTTCATCACAAGAAGTCCAGGGTGTCAAAACTTTCCAGGCAATGTTGGCATTTGCTTGTTACTTAATGCCTTCTGGGTACTACATTTTTTTCCCCTCAATGGGGAGTTTGCAGACAATATTCCCCAAGTTCAGGAACGTTTAAGTTCAGGATAAAACTTGGTCCCTTTAACTATTTGGAAATAACATCATAGGCTTATCTGGTAGGCAGCAAAGAAAAACAGATGCAGGTACAGCTATTATGAGCTGGCTCTGGTCTTTCGTTCATATTCCTTTTCAGTTAAGATGCTTGATCTCCTCTTGACCTCATTTGAAATATCCAGTCTTCTAGCAAACAGGGACAGAATTCTTATGGGAGCAAACTTTTTCAAGAGAAGACTTCATCCTGCTTCTGGTTAACTTAGAAATAACACAAGAATAGACCCTAACAGTGCTTCCTGAATCTGGTATCTGCTGACATCTGGTCATTTGGAAGTACAGTGATAATGAAAAAAAAAACCAAAAACAAACAACTGAAATTTTCTGAATATCAAAAAACTGTTCAGCTTCAGATTTGGAGAAAAATTCAGATTTGATTTTTGTTGTAGCTGATTAACTCTGACCTTAAAATATCCCTAACTATATTTTGAAGTTACAACACATCTGAAAAATGACACTAAGAAAAATTCTCAAAAACAATTGCTTGAGTTGTTAAGTGTTTGCAGTTCAAGCAGCCTCACACCCACTTCTGCACACTGCTTTAAATGCCAAAATGATGGTTTTTACTGCCACAATAACTTTCACCAATTAACCTGAAATTTCCGTATGAAAGTGTTTACACCAGGAGCTCTTACCAGATTGCTACCTTTAAGTAAGAACCAATATTGTGAGTAAGATTCACTGCATATTGAGTAAAGATAGAAAGAGCTATGTGGTAGAAGGGAGTTTAAAAAAAAAAAAGTAACAGCATTTCACATTTCTAAGCACAGAATAGGAGTTGAACAATGTTTGTAATCAATTACAATCTGCCAATTTCAAAAGCAAAACAGGTTCAAGAAGATTTGTAGCAACAGCTAAACTTTTTGCCTGGAGGACACATGTTCTAGGCCAACCACAGATATCATGTTTTATCATGTAAACCCTTTCTGTTACTGTAGTGAAACCATTCCCTGATCATTTACAGCCCCCTTAGAAATCAATGAGTAAGTCACTACCTCTGCTCTCATCCTTGCTGTTCAGAACAACACAGGATTTTGTCAACTGAATGGACTGGGGAGATAACCCTAGTCCTTCACATGTTTGCAACCTTGTGGCTATATTAAGTCCAAGGCATGCTGCTACTGCTGAGTGAAAGTCTGCACTCCCACGCATTAGTTATTCCCATTTGGTATGTGAACAGAGGATACTGCTTTGCAGAGCTGTCGATCCAGCATGAAATTCACTTTGGAAAACTGTTTTTAAAGAAAAGAATATCTGCATGAGGGAGGGGAGGAAGTGGGGGAAATAAATCTCCTGGTATTTTCGTTCATTATTTAAAGCAACTGTTATTTTCTCTCTCACTTTTGCTTTTGAATTTGATATCCAAGTGATAAGATTTCTTCTACTAGGCACCACTGGGGGAAACAGACCATGCAATCAGAGTCTTAGAGAATGCTTCATTCCAGCATTTCAGGCAGAAGGAAGGTCCAGAGGAGACAGAACAAGCAGCAACAGAGAATATGAAAAGACTTTGAAATGCAGCTCTGATCTCTGCTGGTTCAAACCTCACATGAGCCACTGCTTCAAGTGCCTACACACCTCACCTAATAGAGAATGCAAGGAAGGGAAAGCGAGGAAGTGGGTTCTGCTAACAGGAGGGAATTTAACAGGTCCCTTCCACCAAACACCATTACAGGCAGCTACTGTAATGAGCATCCAACCAGTGCACTTAGCTCCCCATGTCTCTGAAATGGTCTTCTTGTGGTTCATCACTGTCTGCTCTGCTCAGGTCAGGACCCGCCAGGTTGCAAAACGCAAAGAAGCTGCAATGCCTGACTGTATCCATCAGTTTCTTCCAGAAGCTAACAGCCCTGTTCCTCAGAGGACTTCAGGTGGTGCTAGGTGGGTGCTGGGTGCTCAGACCTGAACTCAGGACCTCAGAGTCAGCCCCGATGATACTTGGTGCAGTGTCGTAACTGAACTTTACAGCTGGTCCTGTCCCTGTAATGAAACAAACAGGTAGCTGGATCCAAACATGCTACTTTGTGCACTTATCTTTCTAGACAAGCTATTAGCCAAGGGTAACTCATGCACTATATAGAAGGCCATCAGGTAAATGCAGGCTACATAACCTGATATGCCTTTATGAGACAGGGTAAAAGCAGTATATCATGGGATTTCAGGTAAGGAGCATGGCACCAGCAAGCTGGAGGGGAAAATATTATTAAAGAAGTACTTTCACTGAGCTACTTGATAACTTTGAATGAGGTAAGCGGAGTCTGGAGGATACGTTAACTTTGTGAGTACGCAGAATCGGCAGGCCTTAAGACTGTTAATGGCTTTGTTAAATCATTTCTCTTAGCGAGTCTGTCTGTAATAAAGGATTGCTGCAACTTCCCTCATTTTTTAAGCTGGTCTGAATCTTACACATGGAGAGTATTAAGTGCTGGCATTACATCTGTAAAATTAAGGCCCTAAAAAGGTCAAAGTCATCAGCTTAATTTTTGCAAAGAAGACTGAGCAACACTGGGATCTCAAGCTATCTGATTAGTTGGACCTTACATGTATTTATTTTTCTGTCATCTACCTCACTTTGACCATATTTTCTCCACCAAAGGTTTTTGGATATTTTAAGTTAATTTTGTGGTAGCATAAGGTACCAAACTGCAAGAGTAAAGGAATTCTGCATATTTAGATCTGCAAGCAATATCAGCATTAGCTTGTCTATCCATTATCCATCTCTCTTTATTCCTACTGTTAAAAAACCCAGCAATTAAATTGAGAAGGGATTCACAGAAGGAAGAAAAATTGCAATCTCTGTGTCTCATTCTGTCCCAGCCCTTTCTGGCTAACTGCCCAACAGGACGCTATTTATACCAGCAGAATTTTTTTCAGAAGGTGGGCGAAGAGATCTGTTGCCTCTCATCTACCCATCTGATAGGCAGCTAATCAGCCATCAAATCATAATGATTTTCAGATGTAGGGAAGGGTCAGAAACCAAAGGTAAAAATCATTACATATCCTGCCAATTTGCATACATGTAGTCAGATTAATGTTTGAGCTCTAGAGGGTAAAAAAAGTAACATCCACCAAAGCAAGTGTGAATGATGGAAAAAGTGAACAGAGCAGCCTGTTTTGATCATCAGCTCCCTCTCCAAATCATAGAATGGTTTGGTTTAGAAAGGACCTTAAGGATCATCTACTTTCCACCCCCCTGCCATGGGCAGGGACACCTTGCACGAGAACATATTGTTTGAAAGAAGCAGAGGTGTTGGTGTTGACAAGCAAAGGAGACAGTATCCCCTCCAGTGCACTGTCCCTGCACCACAACCACTCCGGTCTCACAGACGAGAGCAAACAGTTAGCCAAGACCTTTCAGTGTGCTACAATTACAATACCAATAATTTTTGAGAGTATGCTAAACTAAAACCTTTCAAGAAATCTGTGGACTCCGTCACCTTGGAAATCCCATTTGATCAATAAGGAGAACCGTTTTGTCATTTATCACACAGAAGAATGTCGTTCTACAGGACCACCAACCCAGCCAGAAATTCAATGTGTTGAAAGAAAAGGAAATTCACATTGTGAAAAGCAAAGGTAAACCAAAATCCTCCCAAAGGTCATTGACAACAGTGGAAGCAAAGATGTGGTAGTTCTATCTCAAGGCCGGGGAAAGGGTTGTCTGTGGTGGGTAGAGAAAGGGAGAAATAAACGTGTTGAAAATATGGTTCTACCAAAAGAATTTAAGGTTAGGTTTCAAAGCAAAATGAAAGAAGTCAGTTAAGATAAGACTTCTATATAACCCTACAGAGGTGTTTCAGGCTGCCTCCAAACGCAGATGGAAACCACTCATTAGAGTTAATGTACACGAGCTTAGATTTTCCTCACTTTCCAGGAAGAGGACTGAAAATGGAGAGGTCTTTCAGTAACAAAGTTTATCACAAAGCACATTTTCAACAACCAGTGGCCCATATAAACAGTCCCACCACCTTCACACACCT
This sequence comes from Apaloderma vittatum, assembly GCF_000703405.1. Taxonomy (NCBI): domain Eukaryota; kingdom Metazoa; phylum Chordata; class Aves; order Trogoniformes; family Trogonidae; genus Apaloderma; species Apaloderma vittatum. Next base: position 32,560 of record NW_009694879.1, read on the forward strand.
TTTAGCCACATGAACTTTCTTCTCCCCTGGGGCCCACTGACTCTTTCTTCAAACCCAGCTTCAGAATCTATTCCTTCTTGTAGTCTTTCAAGAAGCTAGCGTAAAAGCCTTCCCTCTTCGAGCAACAAAATGTGGCCAAAATATACTGATATGAAAAAACCCACACCAAACACACAAGAACTATTCTAATGACTATTACAACACTTGTCAGAGAGAAGGAAGAGTTATCATCTGCTCCCTTCACCTATCACGCTGCTGTTTCCACTAGCCTGTGCAGGAAGACTTTCCTATCCACAGCTGAAGGATTTTATATCTCTATTTTTCCTCAGAGAGGAGGAAATAGGAGCAGAAGGCCTCCTAGCTCCTTTTATCAGCCAGTCTGGATGAAGAGAAATGCCCTTTGGCAATGAGAATTAGAGCAGCACCCCACAGGGCAGGGCTAGAGTGAGTTCAGACCTAGACATCTAAACTGTAGATGTTTAAATTCCTGGTAGATGAAGCTCAGCCTCTGTATCCCAAGAGATATGCTGCCAGCTTGCAAAAAACCCCATGATCTCAGGGACAAAATTCATTTCAGGAACTCAACTTCATTGACACCAAAACTACAACTTTATTGATACTATAGCAGCACTGTAGCATCTAACTATCCTGAGTTTTAGACCAAACGTTTCATTATCCTCTTCAGAAAACTGTGCTTTCTATCATCGCCCCCCTCCAAAAAAAAAAAAAAATCCCTATTTTCGTAATCAGCTCTTGGAGAAAAAACCAATCTGACAGAAGTCAGTAGGCATAAGGTTACTTTGTACATTTTTATCCAGCATGTAAAGTACTGTACACGCAAACACCCACCACAGAGGAGACAAGTAAAAATTAAAGGTAATTAAAAGAACAAGATGGATCTTGTGGAAAGTTGGAGACTCTCAAAAGTTTCTAATACATTCAGAGAGCTTCATTCAGGAGAAAAGGAAATCAGCGACCCATGACTCATCTATACTTGTCTCTTCTCTTGCTACAACTTACAGCTTGATAATACAGGGAAATTTCATTTTACTGATCTTCATCAAAGGGATCATTTGACTCCAGACATCAAACCTGACTTCCCCACCAAAAAACAGTCTCTGTGTGTGGGCAGATATCTTTGCCCTGCTGGTTACAGAGCCATCAGACTGAAGGTGACTTCTTTCACTACTTTCCAAAGATATGAAAGAATTTGATATCTCTTGTGTAAGGAACTAAGAAAAGCCAATTAGAAGCTGATTGGCCCACCATGGTATTAAAATGCCTACAGAAGAACCAAACTGTGTGCCTGCAAAACGAGGATTTTGCGTGTCTGCATACAGCTCATCGTGGGGAGGGGAGAAGAAGGAGGGAAGCTCATTGCTGTGCAAGGCTTCTGTCCTTTGCTTGAAATGATCCAAATGGATACACCAGTATGGCATAAATCTCAACAAAAGAAACTATATAGGGACTTCAGCTGTCTGCGTATTCCACTTCTTGGACAGAGGATTTCATGTGATGAGCATCCTTCTCAAAGGAGTCACTCTTAAAACAACAGTCAAAAGATTAAGGGCAAATATGCAGATCCACCTCCTGAATACCCATCTATTTTTGAATGTAATTACAGACTTTTTCACGACTGAGCTAGCCTCTACAGTTTTACACTGCCCACCCTCCCAGAGGAAAGTCCCTTTGCACCGTTTCTAGACACATGCTAATCCATGCCTGCCAGAAGTAGCAAGGTCACAAAAACCTGTGCCCTGTGCTAATGCCACCTTTCTGAGACACCAGGCTATAACTGCTGCTACAGTTTTCAAGGTGGCTACAGTTTACAGGAGGAGCAGGACATGAGCTGCGTTCTCTTGAACCCTAAGCTGAGTTTCTAACTGTAGGGCTGCTTCTTTCCTTCTTCAGTCACTAGTTGTGTTGCTGCTGCTCTAGTTACAGAGGAAAACCAGTACAAAACAGTACCTGAAAACTTTCATCTAAGTAAGAAGACCCAGCCTACTTCTAGGGATTCATGTGCCCATATTCTTCATTTATCTTCATTTTGCACTGTTGTTTATGCCAGATAAGTTGTCTCTGCCAGAAAGCTTTTGGAAAGAGGAGGTATCATGAGAACCACTGCAATTATAGATCCAAACCCACACCAGCTGGGTCAGTGCAGCCGTTTCAGAAAATTTTGTGGCTAGCCTATACCTCTATTTTCATGCATGTCTGTTCCTTCTACTTTCCTTTGTTAGGCAAAGGCTATCACTGTCTGCAAATGCACAACAATTTGCTGCCAAACTCTAAATGTTTGCAGCAATGCGATGTTTGCAGCAGATTGAAAACAAACTTGCTGGACAAATGCTGATTTCATGGCGTAGGTGCATTTTGGAGCAGTGCTCCCTGAACTCTGTGTGCAGGAAGGTCATACAAAGCAGCCCTAAGTAGGCCTGTAAAATTACACTGATTGGTAACGCATGCAAATGCAGCAGGTAGGGTACAGAGATAAAGGAGGATCCTGGTGAGCTATACAGAAAAACTGAGTTTTGCCAGAGGGCTGGCTTTAAGCAGCCACTTAAAGATCAGGTTTCACCTGTTCCTTTCTAGGAGACTCAGCTTAAAAATAAACTTATCCTCAAAATGTGCGTGTTTGTCTCCATCAAATACACAGGGTGAACAGCATAGTCTAATTTTGAATCTACCATCCAGTTCCTCTCTATATGTCCCACTAACAGCTGCTCCAGGGTGGCAGGAAGGGCAAAAGGGGCAAGAATTGCTTAAAATCCTCACACCTTGGCCGTATACAAGGACAGACAAGCAGCCACAGTAAGGCACACCTCTATTTTCTCATTTCCCTATGCCTACATATGCCTCACTGTGAGGACAGGAGGGTGCAAGAGGAAATGCCATAGGTGCAGTTTGGAGCAGTTCACACCCTGAGCAGGGGCCAAATAGCGTCAGGAAGGTAGAAGCAAAGAAGGGAGGAAACAGCCTGCAGCTTCTGTAGGGTGAATCTGTCCCCCAAACCACTTCACATCATATAAGCAGCAAACAAACCTTGAGCAGGCTGTGGTCTGCTGACTTGGAACATCTCAGGGGCATTCTTTTGCAGTGTGCTCTTGAGTGTATCCTGCCTTTCCACAGCATTATGCAGGCTCACCACTCAAACCCCTCCCGGATTCTATCACAAAATGGAAATTCAGGGATGAAAAAAACACCCAATGCTTTCAAAAGTAGTCACAGCCTGATTTGTGGCTTTGTATCAAACCAGTACTAACTTGGTTGGGAGATTCAGAGTTCCTGCAAGGAGAAGGCTCTTTTGAAACCTCCTTAGCTTTTCTGAGCCAGAAGGAGGTTTGAAAGAAAAGCTTATTTTATTTTCCTGTCATTCTCTGTGACAAACCCCCAATGAGACATTTGCTAGCCAGCAGAAAGGGGGATTCAGTCTCTCTACATCAGTGCGGGATACAAAGAGCAGTACCTTGCTGCTTGGGCTAGGTCTGGGCAGGCTGGATGGATCTCTCAAAGCAAAAGCAATTTACCAAGTATGCAATGGCTTGAGGGTGCAGCAGCCCCAGCTTTGCTGTCCACCCTAGACAGTGTGCCAGGGGACGTGCAGCAGTACTGTATGCAGAATGCACAGCTGTACAGACCTGATAGAGGAACTTCCAGGCAGGTAGAACAGGACTAGGACCTTGGCACAGCACAAGCGCTTCTTGGAGGTTTGTTTGCCCACATATGCGAGCTGCTGCCCTCTCCTGCTATGCAACAGGCTAGACTGAGAATCCAGAGCACTTAAAAACACCCATACTCTTTCTCTCCCACATTAAAACCTATGGGTTATTTTACAGCTGCCCTTATTTTTTCCCCTATTATTCCTCCACCTGGTGCATCTGTTTTCTTAGTTCTGCCTCTCCAAGATCTCATGCTGCATGCCTGGAGGAAAAAGGCAGCTTTACCCAGCCTTACTGCCCCTTACAGTACAGCTGGAAGTACCTGCTAACCATGAGGGACCCTTCCACACAAGAAGCCTACCCCAGGACCCCCTAGCTTTGCAGTAGGATGTGCCTTGCACAGAGTACATCCTGAATGACAGCCCTGGATCCCTCTGTTGCAGCATATTGTATTTACCTGTTCACCTCCCAGCCCACCCTGGCCTCTGCGCAACCTCCACTCCGGTGGTCCAGTCATTCCCATAATTCTTCTAGAAACTTTGACTTAAGGCACGATAGGCAGAACCTGCCCATGATTGTCCTTTAATTCCCACAACCCTCCCTCTCTCTGTCCCTGCTAGGCATAGATGATGTGTGGTGGTTTCAGAGCACTACTTTAAAACCTCATGAGTCAAACCCTAGTATCCCTTAATATTTGCTCCCAGCATGTAAGAGATGCCTCATGCTGTTTCCCTCCGTGACCTCAATATCCAATTCCTGTTCCCCTTGGTTGCTTCACTTGAAGGAATAATACCATATGTGGTGAAAATAATACCCTGTAGCAGCTCGTCAGTACACGTGGTCATTCTGATTTCTTCCACCAAACCCCCTACAAGGCAGAGTGAGGTGCCATGTGTAACCCACATGCTCAGCTAACACAAAAAGCCTTTAACAGCAGCTCTTCTAAAACCTCAGACTAATCCTATTAACTCCTAGCAGCAGGTGCGAAGGAGTTGATACACCCAGTCCTGTGCCTCCCACAGGCTACAGAGATGCTCATGGAGAACTCATACCCTCATAGGCAAGCGCACAAATGTTCTCTCACACGCAGACCTGGTCACACACCCATCTCACACAGCACCCGCATGTAGCTCTGCTCAGTAGCATTTTACCAGGAGAGGTAAGCTGTACACACGTTGTTATGGTGTAAAGAGAAAGCAGAGCTCCAGGTCTCCATCAGAGGTAGGAGCCGCCTTCTCAGAGCAAGGCTTCAATGTGCAGCTGTGATTTTATCTCCTATGTCTGTTTGTCACTAGCATCTATTGCTGATTTGGTGGCATACAGATAGCATGATGTGATCTCTCTTGTCTCTCTCCTTTCCCTTGGGGTTAGGCACTGCTTTTTCTCATTACCTTTTTGCTGAAATGTGTTTATCATGGCAGATAATCTGAGAGAAAGCTCCTTCTTGAAATCATTTGTCTTTCAGCCACGGGAGTAGGAAGTCTCTCACACTTTCATTTTCTCATTTTAGAGAGTCATTCCTCTTTCTTACATTACAGTACTTCAGCTCTATCCATCCAGCTCTAAGTTGCGATCTGTATTTTTGCACATGTAGCCAAAAAAAAAAAAGAAAAAGAAAAAAGAAAGAAGATCAGACTCGGCATAAAAATTTTGGGTGTAGGTAGAAGCAGTAGTGGGGTCACATTTCTTAGTTCAGGATCCCTAACCACCTATTTGACTAAACCTACCTGCTTTCACATGGCAGGTTTAATGTTAAGTAGAGTTACAGATGTCCCCATCCACAACAGTGGTTAGGTGAGTGGGCAGAGCTCCACAGAAGACAACAGTGCTTTCACTTGGATTTTGACTTTCTAATGCTTTAGAGCACAGAGCTGGCTGCTTCAAATCAAGTGGCATGAAGTGCAGAAGCACTTTTCTGCACTTTGGTTAGAAGTGGGGAAAGAAAACAATTCTGTTCTGGAGATAATATTATGGGAGTCACTGTATAATACAGAGAAAAACTTAGTGAGATTAAGATTTTTTTTCATCTCTTGAGAAGCCTAAAGATTTATTTTCATCGTAAATTGGTAATGCAAAATTGAAATTTCTTTTCTTTCCCATGGAATGAACATTCCAATTCAGAATGTTGACATTTTTGATCAAAGAAAAGCATTCTGATGATCTGAAAATCAAAGCACTTGAGTTTACAGAAGTAGCATGAAATGTTCTATTTTAAATTGTTTCAACAAACTAAAAGTCCCTCTAACATAGATGCTTATAGGAATTGCTCCCTGGCCTCATTATGGTTCTAGTGACACACAGAGACACAGAACTCGCATGAGGTGCTGCCTCAAGTTGACTGTAGGAAACTCATTGCATCGTCTTATGGGTTTATAGGTCTCCGGTTGTTCCTAGCACACAGTGGAGAAAAGCGTGTCGGAAAAGCAATCTATGAAAGCAATGCACCCTAGGAAACACCCTTTGGAATCAGTTCAGAACAAACCTGCATTTTTTTCCTGGGGGGAAGTATTTGTGAGGAACATTTTCCTAGAGATTTAGTATAGATGGCACTGGAGAGAGAAGGGGAACAGGAAGGTTTTACCATTAGATAGACCAGTAGAATTTTGCTGCTGCTGTAATGACTTGTGTAGTTTGTTACCTTTAAAAATCAGCCTCACTCTGTGCCCATGCATGGCAGAATGGACCCATGTGCCAGCTCTTGTGCAGGGATCCACACATAACAGCCTGCTTCTACATGCACACATGAATCAGACCTCATGTGCAATAGCTCAAACATACAACACAGAGAAACCTGCAGGATTCAGACACCTGTGTGAAAGTCAAGAAGAGAAGTAACATACCCTGACATCCTACATACAGATACAGTCTTATACATACACCCATGCTAAGGTACATGCAGGACTTACAACACATTTTCCTATATTTTCTTGGAATTGCCCTAGAACCAGACATGCTTACTCATTAGTTTGATCCCAAACACATAGAGCATTCAGTCCTGCCATTCACAAATCTTTCCAGCTCTCTTGGGACACCAGATCTGGCTGTGCTCTCTCCACCAGGACAGAGGCTGAGGTTTGTGCCAATAAGGAGAGAAATTCCACCAAAACCTTGAGAACAACTCTGGGCCCATTCACATTTTCTTCTGTTCCTGAGAGGAAAGGAGAAAAAAAAACACAAAACACCAACAAACAAATAAAAACCAAAATAGCTGTGAATTTATTGACTCTCCCTTAAGAATCTCTGGAGCAGTAAATTCCACCTTCATGGCACTGGCTAATTAGGCATTTATTTAACTCTGTTGCTGTGGGTTTTTTAATGACTCACCGCTGTTGTTTGAAGTTCACTGTCTATTATTTGCAATAAAAACTCTGTCATGTTTTTTTGCCTCATTATTCCTAACAAATAGTGCATTTCTTGCCCCCCTCTCCCTCCTCTCTCTCTATCCTTCTCCACATCACTTCCTGCCACCCTCACCTCTCCAACTCGCACTCCCCGAGTTTCAAAGACCAGCTTCGATCATGTTGTCGACAGAGTGCTTTTTGAGAAACTTCTGTTACTGGCTCCAGCACAGCAGGGGCTGCTGAATAAAATATCAGCCCTACGAAAGCGAGTTAAGGCAGAGAACAAAAAGCAGCAAGGGAGACTAAGGAGAGGAGAGGCTGGTCCTGCTATCCCCTCCCATCCAGTGGTTTGAAAAAGGGAGCTCTTTGGTGTCATTCCAAGGCAGTGACCTGGAGATGCACAGGGCAGCTGTGGTGACCAGTTACTCAATGATAATTACCTTTGCACGAGAAAGGGAAGAAGTAGTGCAACACTTAGTTCAGTGGCATCAAGCTCTTGAGTTTAAGTTTCATGTGCTCCCAACTAAAACTCCACTGTCTGGCTTCCTTACACTCACTCAGGCTTCCAGCCCAAGAAATGGGTTTAAAACTTGTTAATTTTTTTTTTCCAGGTAAAACAAATTTTCCCAAACCAAGTTAAAAAGTGAAGTGGATTGATGCACTTGGTTTCCACCGATCAGCAAACACCAGTCCTGTCTTCAGGAGGAAATTTGGGTAATTACAGACCCATCAGCCTTATCTTGATTCCTGGGAAGGTGATAAACGCTTCAGGAAACAATTTCCAAACATAGTAAGGATAGAAAGAGTAATTTGGGAGTAGTTAGCATGGATTTATGAGGTAGAAATCATGCCATGTTTGCTGCTGCTCTTTTCCAGTCACATTACAAAAGCCCCACAACACAGGTCATCTTCTGTCTCACCAAGGAGACCAGTTGGCTAGTTAAGACATTTCACCATTGTGCACTTTTCTGCCATCCATTGTGAAATTAGGTGGTTATTAAGGTGGTTAGCTTAGGTGGTTATTAAGGTGCCTTAATCATGCATGTGCTTTCCAGGCTTTACAGTTCTCTTAAATATCTAGACAGTGCAAATCCTTCCTTCATAAGACAAGTTATAGATTTTTAAATCTGTCCTTGTAAATAAGATCACTCCAATCCTTCATTATATTTCTGTTATACACTCCATTCAACCTGCCATATATCCTGGAAGGCAGGTGTCTAAATTGCAACGTTGCATTTTAAAAGTGGTTGCACTAGAGCTATGTAAAGAAGATGTTCCTCCCTTCCCGATGCCATGACACTTTCACACATCAAGTCCCAAATTGGAGGGCATTTAGGTTTACTCTCTGCTTAGCAGCTCCCAGAGTTGCTTTCAGCATCACCAGCTGCTGCTTTTTTTGCTTCCTGCTAAGTAAATGTATGTTTTGGATGGGCTAGGTAAACTTCACACACGTATAAAAATATATAAATACATTATATACATCTATGCATGCCTCCTACCTTTGGAAAGAAGTTATTTTGAAAAGAAAATTTCTGGAACTTAAGTCCAGCTCACCCAAATGTGCGAATTAAAAAGCTCATATTTCACCACATCTCACTTCAATGTATCAAAAGCAGAATAAGGTACTTTGAAAAAACATTTAACCTAGAATTCCACTAAATTGTCTCAAAAATTTAAAAGGAAAACAAATTATTTAATTCAGAACCAAATAATGTGATCCACTCAAACAACAAAATGATATTTTTGTCAGCTTCTCTCAAAAGACCAATAATTTCTTTTTAAAGAGGAAAAGCGCAGACTTTTTTTGGCAGACCTGATTCTGTATTCAGCCTTAATCAATTACAATGGCTTGTATTTACCAATTAAATGTCATCTCACTAGTATCTCTTTTCTCTAATGATCTGGCTCCTCATTAGTGAGTTTATACTAAGTTATTCACCATACTAAGTGCTCTCAAATTGTTATTCACAGCACCACGCCTAGTTTGGTGACATCCTGCCTCAAGACAGACAAACATCAATTACAACTATTCCAGTGGAGAATAGGCATTATTGGAGGTCTACAAAACATAACTATGAATAAAGATCAAGGGTCATCTTTGTTGAGCAAAAGAGAAGAGGGTCAAGATGACATGTCAAATTCCATTAAAAAGTTGAATTATTAAATCTTCTCTAGGTCTGTGGTGGACCAAGCAAGAACCTCCAGGATATAATAAAAGAGATTTGATTTGAACATTAGGAAAAACTTGCTGCTGAAAGGCTGGATGGAGCCTGAAGCTGCTTAGCTAGAGATGGCACTGAGGACATAAATCTGCAGAGTGTAATGTTGACTCAGCCTTTGAGAATGGTGGGGTTGCAACATCACAGGCAGAATACAAGGCTTCAGAGGAGAGAGCCTTTGTTTCCAAACCAAAACCGATTTTACTCACACTGTTCGCAAAGCTCTAAGGTACATGAATAGAAGTGGCCTATCAGAATTCATGCACCAAGACAGGAGTTAGTTTGTCCACTTAACTTCATGCTACCACCTTTTCATAACTTGAAGTCCTTTTATTGTGTCTCCCTTTGACATAGGCACCCTGGGAAGCTGGGTTGGGATCTGAACAACCTGCTACTCCAGGTGCCAATACCATATGCCATTCTTACAGCCCACCTCCTCCTGGTCATTCTTGCCCTTCCACATCCAGACTTTCCCATTACTTCTTCATTCATACCAGTTTGGGCTTGTCTATTAGTTTTCTTCCATCCTTTTCAGATACATTACCTTTGATGCACCTTTATTGTAGCTTCTCCCATTCTAACACAAGAAGTGCACATTATTAGCCTTCCTCTTTCCAGCCTCCCATTTCCCTCAAAAAGAGCTAAGGAAGTCCACAGTGAGGACTTACGAGACAAGTGTCGCTGTCAGAGAGAGATTGAGAATTTTTCAGAGAACTGTGGGGAGCCAGCACCTCAGGTAGAGAAGAAACAAAAGCACCAAAGAGTCTCTCTCCTAATTTATTAATAACTCTGAAATATATCAGGGCGCAAAGGCATTTTTACACTATTGCTTCTGGTTTAGTAACACCAGACCTGAAGAGCTATACATTTTCCTTCAAAGAGGGCTTGCTGAAGCAAACCTGTGGATACCAAACTGTGAGGTATGCCACCCTCGCACAAGTAGCGTGGTGAATTGAGGCATAAAGTCTTACTCCCGGACAAAGCAGACAACACAAAACAGCATTAGCACACATGGTTCTGTGGCTAGATTTACTGACCTGGTCTCTGTGAAGACATATGTTAAAAGGTTGGGAGGTGCAGCTGGATTTGGGACAGGTAAATAAAGAGGAAGCTGTGTTTCTGTCTAAAAGAGATAAGCCTGGCACTAGGGGACATATAAACATCAAGGCAATCCACACCATAGTGAACGGATCCTTTTGTTGCAAAGCTTTAATGCTCTGATGAGAAAGGCAGAGTGGAGAGACGATATATTACCTCTGCCTATATTCTAACAGTACTTCTCAACTCCTTCCTTGGAGCTCTGGTATAAACTGTTCTTGGGGAAAATCTGAAAAAGGTGACTTTGAGAATTAAGTTTATTACTAGTGGGACCCAATGTACTGCACCAGGATCTGTGTCACCCCTGAAGTGAACACATCTGCAGGGCCCACGAATGGAAGTGGGCTCAAAATTGCCACTCTAATGACAGAACTTAAATTGCCGATCAGGTTGGGATTCAGAAAGCTAAAACTTCAATTCCAAAACATAGCCTGAGGCCACAGCATGTCTGAAGCACAGGCTTGACAGAAGGGACTCTCATAGCGCTTCGCTGACTAATGGGATTAAAGGGTTTTTCATTAAATCAGTTGTAGTTATAAGGCTTTCACCTTATTGCACTTGCATCTTAAAAAGGTAAGTGTTACTGTGTGATTTGATACATTTGACTCGGAAAAGATTAGCAGCCAGTTTGAAGTTTTCCATTCAAAGTAATCCAGTATCAAAAGCCTCACTTGAACCCCAAGAGTTGGGAGTGAAGCTGTTACGAATTTTGGTATTCGGACATGGACAGAGATCTTGCTTTCTGACTTCTGATCAGACAAAGTACTTCCCAAATGAAAACAGACTATATTTAGTTACAGGTCTGTCTATGAAGACATTTGATTTAGGTCTGTAACTATCCCAAATTACTCAAGCAGTAGCAATTTTAACAGTTTCAAAGCATATCAGGTCACAGACAGGAGTTTAGAAACAAAAGTAGAAGGCAGCTAATGCGAAACTCTCACTGATCAGTCAAATGCTAGATTTCCTCTATTTCTGCTACTTTCTGTAAGGTCTGGGAGAGCTTTTACTGCCATTAGGTAGTCTACGATTGCCAAAGATAATTCTGGAATTCCACAATGGATTTGATGACCAAATTATAAGAAAGACACTGAGTATAAGGAAAAAGTACCTTGACTAGTGGCTAACACAGATGAGGAATCAAAGGACACAAGCCTAGACCTCAGAGATATCAGTCATTTGATACCTTCTCAATTCATAGAATACGTTGGTCTGGAATGGACCTTTAAAGGTCACCTAGTCCGACCCCCTTGCAGTGAGTAGGGACATCTTGAACTAGATCGAGTTTCTCAGAGCCCCATCAAGCCTGGCCTTGAATGCTTCCAGGGATGAGGCCTCCATCACCTCTCTGGGCAACCTGTTCCAGTGTTTCACCACCCTTCATAATAAAGAACTTCTTCCTAACGTCTGATCTAAATCTACCCTGCTCTAGTGTAAAACCATTGCTCCTCATCCTATTGCTACACACCCTTGTAAGCAGCCCCTCCCCAGCTTTGCTGCAAGCATCCTTCAGGTACTAGAAGGCCACTATAAGGTCTCCCCAGAGCCTTCTCTTCTCCAGGCTGAACAACCCCAACTCTCTAAGCCTGTCCTTGTAGAAGAGGTGCTCCAGCCCTCTGATCTGATCATTTTTGTGGCCCTCTTCTGGATCCACTCCAACAGGCCCGTGTCCTATCTTCATTTCTCCATTTCACCAGAAGTGGCTGAATGGGCTACGCACATTAATAAAAAAAGCCCAGCATTTTGAGGTACCTCATTAGGCAAATGTAAGGCTGGTGGGGAGAAGCAGACAGTTTATTAACACACACATGCACATTTCTCCCAGTGTGTTTCCTCAGGTAGGACAGTCCTGTTGTATCTGCACGAAGCTAATGCCTGCAATGGGAAAGATGTTCAGCATGACAGCTGCAGCCTGGCTAAGAATCTCACACAGGTTGTTACTGAGCTACTAGCATTAACAGAATATGATATCTTTCTCACTGCAGTCTCTGCCTGCTGAAGCATTTGCAAGACACATTAGGAGGCAGCAAGATGTACATGGAGAAGGCTTAATGTTATACTAGAAAGCATCGAGATCTCCTCAGGCAGTCATATCAGCAACTGTATATTATCACTATACTTTTAAGGAAAAACAGTAAGTACCTTTTGTCACAGTCCCCCATGGTCACAGCATTAGCTGTAGCTGCTAGTCAAAAACAACCCAGATTATAAACTACCAGTAATTGTAACCCTACCACCATCCTCCTTTATCTCACCCTTGGGCAGCGACAGTCCAGATTTTCTGGACACCTAGGTAGTAGGGCAATAGTCTTAAGCCACCCAGAAAGAGCACAAGTTTCAAAGTGTTAGCAGATATTTTACTGAGCATCTTGAGCAAATTTCACGGTACACGGCTGTTACAATTAGCAGCACAGTGTTAAAACAGAACATGGAAGCATTTTGAAAAAAAAGCTTTCTGTGTACTGCAAGAGTACTTCATGCTAGGATTCTGAGTTACTGATCCAGTCCAGCTGCTCCCTTCCCTGCTGAGGATGGCAGCAAGCATCCTGTGACCTATTCTGCCAATGGTGATTGCTATGTGAAGGGCTCCCAGACCATGGGTTCCCAGGACTTCATTTGCCACAGGAGTAGTTGAAGACCACCTCAAGAACAGCTGCAACTAATATTTGATGCCACAGATAAAAATTGTCCAGAATCTCCAGCATTTTCCAAAGGAGTCTACTGCTCCCTCCGTGTCCTGCTGATTTTTTTGTTGTCTCAGCAAGACCCTCTGCTTTTCTTCACAGGAATGAAGGTTGCCCACGTTATCTCCATACTCACCGGAACAAGGTTGTGTATCTGCTACTGAAGAGCTGTACATGATGGTATATCATGCTCCTAGAGCTCATGTAACCACAGTGAAAAACAAGATTAGCAGGTTCTATTGCCTGGGCCATGCCTTTCCTTCCAACCAAGGCATTTCTGAAGCATTACTCCAAACACTTCAGTTCAGCCACTCAATACTTTCATTGAACTACTGTGGCCTTTTGGCTACTGCCCAGTTTCCTTGGGAAAACAGCCTTTGTTGAGGCATAGAGTGAGAGACTGAGCAAGTTACTAAAAGAGAGAGGAAAGGCAGGAAAATAATCATGAGGTTCTTCTGCACATTCATCCACTCCTTTTAGAAATCAAGCCTTTGACAGCCGAGGTGAGAAAGAAGGAAAGCATATTTCAGTGAATAGATTTATTATGGTCTGTCTTTTCTTTAACTGCAGCTGTACATAAGACTGACATATCCTGTAAGCTACTTTGATAAAGTCCCTAGTCTTGCTGCAGTAATGCAAGGAAGGCCATTTCACCTGCAGTGCATTTACAGCAGTAGTTTGCAGGATTTCCTACTTTCATATCCCTGTCCCAGTTTCTACCTGCCTCTCAGGTCAGTGTTTTACTAGCTTGCATAAAAATAAGACATAAACCAGAATAATAGAGCAGGGTAGAGTTCAGAAAGCAGATGACTCTTGAACTGAGACCCTGAATGGGAGACGTACAAGCAAGTTCGACTTTGATCTTGGAGACAAGCATAAAGATGGGCAGAGACTGTAAATTCTGGTTATGCTTCCAATACTAGCACCCCAAAAGACAATCTTGGCACTGCAGCAACTGTATGGTCCCTACTCAGTGAACACAACTTCCAGATAGAATGGAATAAATGAGAAGCTGGTGTGGGAATGTCCCAAAACTACTATTCATTTCTCTTGAACAGCAGTTTTGATTTAGAAATTATCTTCTCTTGAGGTGAAATGAAGTAGTCATAATCTGATTAATCACTGACAGACTGTGAAAACATAGGGCCAGAAAGCCCCTCCTATCCTTCCTTAAGGAAGTAGATACAGCCCTACCTTGATTATATCTAAATATCCTTAACCAGCCATTGACAAAAATAAAATGAAGATGGTTCTAATGCCTTCTTGATGCATCTGTTTGAGTGAATTGTCTGCCTTTACCTCATACTTTCCTCACCCATGCACAGGACAAGTTACTTAACATTCCCCCTGTATCCCCAAGTCTCCAGTAAGTAAGTAAGTTCTCTTATGTTCCCATCTCTCTGTGTTTTAGTGCTTCCTCCAAAAGGCTGTCCTCACAATGCTCCTTCTCCCTAGAGCCCATTTCTCTAAAGCTGTTGCCAAGGCTGAGCAAAGTGTTCCATCTAAAGTCTGCTTAGAGGTACTACCCCCGCACTTTCCCTATATAAAAGCATTACTCTAATCATTCCTTCATGACTGCTTCTCCCCTCCCCTATTTTTTTCCTTTGAAAATGGCATAAGACTCTTGCCATTTGCAGATCATCTAATTCAACAGGTTGTCTTCAGCACTGCCGCAGAGAGTCATCTCCCATTTGTATTCACGGATTTGATTCCTCCTTCCTCGGGGCAGATATTTACACTTGTCTTGAATTCCATCTGGTTCATTTTGGACGGTATCTCCACTTGATTAAAATCCTTTTGAATGCCAAATCAATCTTCCCAAGCTCTTGCAGTCAGTCTCAGCTAGCCAAAGTAGTGCTAGTCTAAAGCCAGAATGGAAAGGCTAGAGAAGGGTTGCACTGCAGTGGAACTGGTATCACTAGGCTGCAGGATGATCAAACAGTGTCACTGTAACTAGTCAGATGTGGCTTTAAATTGTGAGAAGAAACAATCATGCTCAACTGCTAGCACACAAGTAGCAACACATTCTGATGCTACACAAAAAATGTGACTCATCTGCCTCCAAAGAGCAGACAGCAAAAGCACTTGGGATGCAGTACAAATTTCAGGGACAAACATCAGCACTGCTCTAAGAGGGTCTACTTCTTTCTTCCTCCTGCTACAAGATCCTTATTTTCCAATTCCACTTCAGCAGTTGTGGGGCCTGCCTTGTCTCCATCACATTTCTGTAAGTGTCTGCAGTATATTCCATGCCTTTACAATAACACAGGGAACAGTACAAACTCAACTGCACCTAGTAAGTACCTTGACTTAAATACTAGGAAATAAAAATAACTGCAAGCATAACACTGTCCTTCCATTCTGCCTTTGACTTCAAGGCTGAGGTTAGTACCTGGATCCTTTCCATGTTTCAATGCTTGTTTCAAAGTTACATTTTGAGATAATTCACCTGAAGAATCATAGAATGACCTAGGCTTGAAGGGACCTGAGACATCATCTAATCCAACCACCCCGTCATGGGCAGGGACGCCTCTCAACTAGATCAGGCTACTCAAGGCTCCATCCAACTTGGCCTTGAACACCTCCAGGGAGGGGGCT
>NW_009694879.1:48358-50325 GCF_000703405.1 Apaloderma vittatum
CCCCCGCTCCCCCAGCCTGTCCTCATAGCAGAGGTGCTCCAGCCCCTGGATCATCCTTGTGGCCCTCCTCTGAACACGCTCCTACAGATCCATGACCCTCTTATGGTGGGGACACCGGAACTGGAAGCATTTTTCGAGGTGGGGTCTCACAAGAGCAGAGTAAAGGGGGAGAATCACCTCTCTTGACCTGCTGACCACGCTTCTCTTGATACATCCCAGGATGCGATTGTTGGCCTTCTGGGCTGCATGAGCGCACTGCCAGCTCATGTTGAGCTTCTCATCTATCAACACGCCCAAATCCTTCTCTTCAGGGCTACTCTCAACCCACTCTGTGCCCAGTTTGTATTTGGGCCTGGGATTGGCCCAGTCCAGGTGCAGAACCTTGCACTTTGGCTTGTTGAAGCTCATGCAGTTTGCACTGGCCCATTTCTCAAGGCTGTCAAGGTCCCTCTGGATGGCATCTCTTCCCTCAGGTGAGTCCACAGCACCACACAGCTTGGTGTCGTCTGCAAACTTACTGAGGGTGCACTCAGTGCCGTCGTCTATGTCACTGACAAAGATGTTGAACAGCACTGGACCCAGAACAGACCCCTGAGGAACACCGCTTGACACTGGTCTCCATGTGGATATCGAGCCATTGACCACAACTCTTTGAGTGCAACCATCCAGCCAGTTCTTTATCCACCAAGTGGTCCATCTGTCAAATCCATGTCTCTCCATTTTAGAGACAAGGATGTCATGTTGGACAATGTCAAATGCCTTGCACCAGTCCAGAAAAATGACATCCATTGCTTTTCCTATGTCAACCAGCGCAGTAGATTTATCGTAGAAGGCCACAAAATTAGAAGTAGGATTGTACAGGAGAGGAAGGGTGAAATGGAAGAAGAAAAGATTTAATTCTCCCCAAGACACTTAATAAAAACTGTGTCCTATCTTATAAGCCGGGATCAATATTCAAAGTGTGCAAATAGACTTCACACTGTGTCTTAAATTTCCCAGACACAAGTAAATGGTATCACGTCCTGCAGACAACTGAGCTGTTATGGACTTAACCAGGCCTTAGAAGAAATACATAATGCACACAGCAGGCAAGCCTTTGTCCCTTGCCCCGACCATGGAACAGGTTGGTGGTAAGAGACTGAAGCCTTTTCTGCTTTTGTTCATGAATATTAAATTAATATACCAGCAATGATATTAGGCTGTCAGAGCAGAAGAGGGTAAGAGTCTCTGTAGAATGAAAATGCCCTTTAAAGGATGTTGGACAGAAGGAGTTTTGAAATAGGGAAGGTAAGAGAGGAAGGAGGCTACAGACTCAGCATCAAAATAAATAAATAAATAAAAATTTAGGTATAGGAGAGGCAGGAAGAGAAAAACACCAGAACTTTTTTTTTTTATTTTTGTATTCACACAGATTAGATCAACAGACTTTGTCTACAAAATCATCATGTCCTCTAGAAATATTTTGATCTGTATAACCCCACGTCTGATCTTCAGCCACAAAGGCTGCAGAAAATTCAGAGAAGCTTCCTGGAAGGCTAGTACAAGCACACAGATACATAGATAACCTTCGGCTTTTGACACTGCGTGGCTTAATAAATCCCTGCACAGATTTACCTCCATCCATATTCTGAGCTAATACTCTAAACTTCAGGGCAAAATGCACTTAAAGCCACGCCTTCTTTACAGAAAATAACGACGGTACCTTCTATTTTTGTACTGCCAGGTAAAAAAAAAAAAGAAATAAAAAAATAAAAGGAGCTTTTACCTCTCAGGAGGTCAGTGAGGTATGCAGGATTTCATAACATCTGCGACACAAGCTGATGCACTACAGTGAAAGTAAACCTAGTAGGAAAGAAGCAGAAGGAACTGAAGTGAATCCACATGGGCTATTAGCCCCATATTAACACTTAAATAGCGCATTATTTCATCATTTGCCAAAGCTCAGATGAGCCCTAACCTTCAGCAGG
>NW_009694879.1:50356-60401 GCF_000703405.1 Apaloderma vittatum
CTAAAACTGTGGGGCTAGCTAGGATGATTTTAGCCATTTGAAACATTGATGTGAAAAACAGCAAGGTCTGGATTGATAGACAGAAGTTCAAGGATAATTTCAAAGATCCAATTTTAGAATCAGGAACTACCCCAGGCTACTTTCAACCCAGAGCTCCACAGAATTTGCACAGAGAGTTTGGTGCATCTCTATGATATCACAGAAGGGACACAAAAGCACAGAGCTTATGTCTAGAGCTGTGTCGCTTCCCTCAGGGCAAAACAAACAAAGATGTTACTAAAGAAGTATGAAATGGGTTCTACTAAATACCCTCAGTTTCTGTATGGGTTTTTTTAACAATCAAAACAGCAAGCCTGATGCAGGTGGTGGAGAAGCTTCAGATTAGATGAAGATTACCAGTCCATTAAGAGCCTGCTAGAAGGTGGAATCCACCAAAGCCAAAGTGCTAACAGTTAAGCACTTTTCAGAAGAAACTTGCAGAGACAAGAGTTTGTCAAGTCACCCTGTGCTCCTTATATCCCCAGAAGGGCAGTGTCACCTATCATTAATACCTCTCTCATACAAGTCTTCCAGTAAGTTATCTGAAAATACTGTGCTGGGTAACACTTCCTCTCCTTTGGCTTCCCACATTGCTGTCTGTCACCAGCTGATTCTCATATGCTGTGGTCCTCAGCCTCCTGCACAGGAGGAAGCAAAAATAAGCATTACAGAAGCGTCAGAAAAGCATAGCTTCAGATGCAAATTCAACCCCCCTCATGAGCATCCATCCCTGAATGTCTAGTGGCATGGAGAGGGTGTGGGAAGAACAATGAAAGGGGACACTTTCATGACAGTCTCACTAGAGGACTCCAAGCCACAGACTTAAGTAAAAATTTTCATTTCCATTTAAGTTAAGAAGTACAGCTGCAAAGGTAAAGGTCATTCTATTGCATTTTTTTTCACTCCTATGGTTTTTTTTAAGATCTTAAATATTTGAAAGAGGCAAGAATCTCTTTTAGTGCCTTTCTCAAGGGAGGCTGATCATATTTTATAAGACTTACCCCAATCCTAGATTAGTTTGAATATAAGAGTTATATAAAAGCCTTCACTAATCCCTTCCTATCCAGAATGTTTCCACCAGAAAAGAATGAGAATTGCTACTGAGCAAAACCATTCTTTTTAATGGCTAATCATCAGCTTGCATGGTGCCTCCTGATTAGATGCAAGGGGTCCAGGTTAGTGGTGACACATTCACTTCTTTAGAGGCCACAGAGAACTGATCATCAGGTACACACTGGATTGTCTCAGGAGGACAGCAGGCTGTCCTTGGAAGTTATAATTTGGGAAGTGTCATCTGTCCTCTCCTCATAATTTCCTTTGGTCAGGGAGGAGAGCAGGGCCAACTCTGACTTCCCTCTTTCTCGAGGACCTGTTTTACACATTGCTTCTTCCCCTCAGACAGTTTAGTGTTTCCTACTACTATTAGCCAGCAAGCAATCAGGCTACATTCCCATAGTAGGTTTCAAGAGAGGGAGGGTTAATTGCATTTAGGACAGAAACTGTGTTCCATTAGGATAAGTTGTACAACATAGGACCAGGAGTTTATGTAGGAGCTGTAGCCAACAACACACTGAGTCTGCCAAGTCTGGCACTTGTTAAAAGAAACTTCTCGCTCATCATCCCTGAAGTCTGCAGGTGCTGCCAGCGCCCAGTAGCAAAAGGTGAGGTGATACCAGGACGACCACAGCTAGTTCTGATGAAATTGTCTCACTTAATGACATCCTAGAGTAAGGGCTGGAAAGCTGTCATAAAGATGACAAAGGTTTTTTGCTACAAAAAAAAAAATAAATTCAATCACATATGTGATATACATCAGTCTCAACAGGAGAATACTTCTGCAGTTCAGAAGGCAAGATGGGAGCATGGGGGAGTATCATACCAGAATAGCCAGCATCCCAGGGATCACACCTTGTGTATTCTGGTTAAGTGCCCCTGCCCTCAGCCCCTGTTCTACCAAGTTTAGAATTATGACATTGTGACTAACACACTTAGCAAGGCAACGTTGCCTTATGGGAAAGGCAAGCCCAGAAGTCTTCTGCCTGGACTGCTTCATTACAGAGTCAACATAAGGGAACAACTCACTTAGCTGCTTATCTGACCATTCTGAAAATGGCCACAGCCAGCAGATGACTTTAAGTTGCTTTAGGGGTTTTTTTTTGTTTGCTTTTTATTCTATTACTTTCCCATTTTAGAGGGACTTGAAATTACTCCACTCAAGTTGTGGGAATAGGAGAGTACTTTCTTGCACAGTTCCAGTCACTAGATATTATATTTAATACTGCCCCTCTCTCAGGAGGATATCAAACTGGCTACTTCTTGAATCAACATGAAGTTCACAGGAAAGGAGGGCTCTGTATTTCAGATTCTAGTTGCAAGCCTGTTTAGGACTGGAGGGCAAAGAACATATGGGTAGCTGTAATCTGCTTTCCATAGAGGACATACCTTTTAGGAATTAACTCTGAGGGGTGGTAGGGTTTTTTTGGTTTGCTTTCATTTTTTTGTTTGTTTGATTGTTTGTTTTTAAGTTAGTTATGAATATTGTCTAGCTGCAGCCACCACAAGGGTCACACAGTTGTCTTAAAGAAAAGATTGTACCACATAAATGCTAAAACCAGGTCAGTTTATTTCATGAACTCTTTAGGGATGTTCTAGAGCTACCTAGGAACAATCTCCTGATGAACCACAGAGACTATGAATGGCTGTTTCAGTAAATGGCATTCTGTTTTTATAGCAAAAATGTTACCTCCAGATGTTCCACCTGAAGTAACGCTAGCTCTACATCGAGATGTCTGTAGAACTATTTCAAAGATTGAAGATATCGCATGGTTATGCCTTGGCATCATGCTGTACAGGACCTTATGAGTAGCTAATTATGAAACGCAATCAGTCTTCCCCATTGCTGACCATCCTTACCATTATAATTCCAAACGACTTGAGTTTTTTTTATAGTGACCCGGAGGAACACAGTCCCTTTAGTTCAGCCCTTTTCCTTTACACCATGCCCAAGAGGGAAAAATCAGTGCACTGCAAGACAACTTGTCTGAGGTAGAACAGCACTGCAAAGGCTGCTCTTTGCAACACCTGCAGCTAGAAAGGGGCAATAAGGAGTTATACCCGTTTGATTTCCACTATGAGGTATGCTTGTGGTTTGCAGAGAACTGTAAGATCATCCTTGCTCTTACTACCATTATTCTGAGAAGCATCTATATTTTCTCTTCCAAGTGCAAAGTGGGTGTCCACAGAAGTCCCTCACAACATTTGCAAGCGTTTCTCTGCTACAGATCTTCTAGCTGACATGGCACATGGTAAGCCCAGAAAGCATTTCAGTTCCTCTTCATGAAAGGCATCTTTTCCTCTGATCAAAAAGATATTTCAGAGAAGAGACAAAAACCTAAGTCAAGGTAACTGTGTGTCCTGCCTAACCCTTACCTTATTTCTAAGAACACAGTGCTACAAACTACAATGGCAACATTTCTCACGTCTTGATAGTCCTTTACCCACTTTTCTCACTCAAAGCTTTCCCCTTGCATGAACCATCACAGCCATCTCTCCAATTCAGGAGTTGGCAGCTTTTCTCTGAGGCAGTATCTTGTCTTCACACACCAAGAATTGTGCTGAAGCTAGCCAGTCATGCTGCTACCATGCTGATCTCCACTTCTCAGAGGAGGAAGAAGCAGTTCTGTTCTTCCAGATCAGGGAGCACAGGAAGAGAGAGAAATTCTGGCTACAAGTGTTCATGCTGACCAGGGAGCTGTCAAACATTTTTTATTGCTGCCATCAATTCCACTTCTCCAGTACAGCAGTATACATAACTGTTTTGGCTTCCAGTGACCACAGCTGGCTTCTGTTCTCTCACCCTGGGCTATTGAGTTCTAATCTTCAGAGAAACAGTGAGTTACCTAACAGGAACAGAGACCACTTTTTTTTTTTTTGGAGATTCTCAGGAGTCTCATTGTCCAGGCAATATTATATGGTGACATTCATCATGTTTCCAAGGCAAAAAAAAAAGACACAACCAAAGCTATCATCCTATGTTTTGAGCACTCATTTTCTATGTAAATGAGTCTGGAGTTAAACTGTGACCAAGCAACAGAGCCAAAAGATTAAGAGACACAAAGGAGACTCTTAACACCTATTTTCACTATACCTTAAGGACCTTCATTTGTATCTCCTTTTGATCCGCATGGTCTAGGAGGCAGCGATGGACAGCAGCAAGACTAGCCGAAGCAGCTCCTCTCCCAACACATCTTGCTCACTTATCCTCCCAAACCCAATGCTCAGAGGATGGCAAGGCAGCACGAACAATTCAAGTCAGCATCGCTGAAAACTGTCAGCCAGCCATTGACAATGCATTCATAGCATTTGAGATAGTTAAAGGTACAAGACTGGTAGTCATGAAGAAAAGGTCATAATTTTCTTTAGCTTGAAAAGCAGGAAAGATGACAGAGGTTTGAAGCTTTGCTTCAGTTTCGAAAACTGCCACCGCTCCTTTCTATCTCACAGTCTAATACCTAACAAGTAACGTGTCATGTCACACTAGGCAGTGGCAGAAGGTTTCTTAGCTCAAGGAATGGAGTACCTTCTAGGTCACTTAACACAGAGGAAGGGGAACAGCAATTATCGCAACCCTCCTGCTCCTGCGAGCAGACCACCACCACCAGCATTAAGCAGCACATGGGGCTGCCCTAGAACATCCAGGCAGAGAAGCAACAGTTAAAATGCCTCAAACTCCCAGGTGATGACTACAAGCCAAGAGCCCAGCTATCCACCTTCCCATCCCTCTTCCAAGGGGAGCACTTAAAAAACGATTTCATACATCAGATAAGCCTTCTTTTTAGAAAGCAATTGCTGTGTCTCACTTGGGTTTTTGCAATCAATTAGCTCCACACGGAGAGCATGTTCTTTACCATCGACTACAGGTTTCAGGTTTATCATTTCCACAATGCAAATTCAAAAGAGATATCCACTGAAGAATCCTAAAGCCTGCACATACAAATGCTCTGCATTCAGACAACAAAGATGGTTTGGAAGCCTGTGTTTTTCCCAGACCTTTCTTTTGCCCAGGAAGGTCGTAAGTTGCTGCTCCCTGTCATACCAGTTTTAGCTGCTCACACACGGTGCTCAAAAAGTGATCTCTGGGGTGAGAGTGCAAGAGTTGTTTTGGGAGTTTTCACAGGCAAACTAACAATCATATTACAGCCCTGGATTGGAAAGAGGTCATTTTTCTGACCCCCATGGTTAGGTTGGTTTTACTGCTGAAGCTTCTATAACATAGAAATTTGTTACAAACCTCCACTTAACTACAATGGGAGCCAAGACTTAGTTTAGCAAAACTGACACGCTACTCCAGAGCCCAATGCTCCTCTATGTTTACTCCTTGCTCCAATCATAAGCACTTTTCTTTTAAGCCTCAGCTCGTCCATTCCTAATGCTGGTTCAATGACCTCTAGATTAAGTGGGTGAGAGATAACCAGCTTTTACTGCTAGCTGCTAATGTGATGTACACACCACCAATTGCCCTTCTCTTTGGAGAAGGATCAGGCCTTAAGGGCAGGTAGGATCAGGTCTTAGAGAAGCTTACAGCAATCAGAAGCTTAACTGCTTTAACCAGAGAGGGGCTGTTTACTGACATGGAGTCTGAGCACAGCCGTGAAGCCAGTACCAAGAGTGCATGGACCTTGCAGAAGGAGACAGATATTTCACAGCTTTGTCCATGTACATTACAGGCTTAGCCTTCCCCTTAGAGAAGGCATTATGAGACCTGCTGCACTGGTGAAATAGAGAGAATAACAAGGACAGAAAAAAACCTGCAGCCCTTTGGGCCACAGCTTTAGCAAGCAACAGCCACCTCGGTAGGACAGACAAATCGCACTAAGGAGCTAGCAGTCTCTCTTTTACATTGCCTTCACACCATTTCAAACTGCAGGCAATCAGGCCCCACAGGTACGCAGCAGAGAGGACTAAGGGAGGGCAATGATAGATTGGGAAAGCAAAGTTCTCTTAATTTTACACTCGGTCACCCAGCTTTATCTAGAGACACGAGGAAATTTCATTCCATGTAATTCACTTACCCGCAGCGTTCAGAAGGGAAATCATCACGAAGCTGTTTGTGGGAAGCACGAGAGGCATGCCTTTGCAGTGGCAGCAAAGGAGGTGATAGTGTCCCAGCATAATGACATCTCTAAAGCTATTAGGAGCCCCTAGGATCAAAGAAAAGAAGCACCAGATCATCCAAAACCTACTTCCTAAAGGAGTCGCTTTCTACTTTACTAGCTCCATCTTGTTCTTACTGCCTAACAGCTCATAAAAAAACCTCACCTGCTTCCAGGATAACACTTTTATACTCTTAATTGAGCTGTAATTGGACAGAACTAAGCCTTGTGTCCTGCTTGCTTCAGGTGAAGCTACTACATCCTCCGTGGGATGGGCAGTGAGAAAATCTATTTGCACCTTGCAGTCATTCCTCCCTGTTTAAATTGTCAGCACCTGCTCCACATTTTTCCACGTTTATTTACTCTGAAACTAGTCTCCTAAATTCAAACCTATTCCTTAAAGAAAAAGAAACAGATTTCAGGATAGAAATAGAGGAAGATGCATCCAAAAAATGGTCTCCACTAATGCTACTAGGTAAGAATATTAAATGTTATGTCCCCCTAAAAAAAAAAGTGTATGCAAAGGAAAGGGAAAAGTCTGAATCACACAAAAAGCAAAGCTTTTTATTGTCTGCTCACATAATACTGAGCAATAAAACGTACTACTTGACAAATAATGCAAATGCTCCCTATAATCTTATATATATCTATGTACAGCATTTTTAGGTTTCTGTGTAAACAGAACAATTTGTGATCACATTTCAGAAAGAACCTACTGCATTGTGCATGTGAATACGTAGAAATATGCGTGAAACACACTACATACGGAAATCTGATGCATTCATTGTAAGAATTTGAGAAGTAACTGCACTACCACAGCCAGACAGGCAAACACCTACAGCCCCTTGGAGGCCCTGTGGCTCCAGGGTCAAACTGGTGCTGCAAAGAAAGGGAGGTAGTTACTGTACTGGGACTTCAGATGCTTTCACTTTGAGACATACACACCCTTACCTCAGTTTCAGGATCACATCTGCCATGAGGTAAATGCAAGCACAAAAGAAGCTGCCACAGAGCAGTTAATGCCCAGCAAATCTACAGCGTAGCTACCACATAGTGATTTTGACGGACTCCATATCCAGCTCAACTAGATGTGAGAATTGAAAACATAAAAAGGTGCTTGTTTATGCAGCCAACTTACATAAACACGGTATGTTTTGGGTTTCCAAGATATCTCTCTGCCTACAGAATCACAGTCATACTGTCAGGCAGAGCCATGTAGATGTCACAGAGGACACAGATGTTTTGATCTCTTCAAATGAGATCTTTAAATTTTTTTTTTTGCTATTTTAATGTAAAATAGAAACATTTTAGATTGAAAGGGCATGGAAAAGTCA
The DNA here is from genome assembly GCF_000703405.1 of Apaloderma vittatum. Classification (NCBI taxonomy): domain Eukaryota; kingdom Metazoa; phylum Chordata; class Aves; order Trogoniformes; family Trogonidae; genus Apaloderma; species Apaloderma vittatum. The sequence continues at coordinate 57,882 of NW_009694879.1, forward strand.
AATAAAAATATCACTACTTTAGTTACATTGTTGAAAGGAAGCAAATGCAACAAATAAGCAAATGACTGATAGCAAACAGTGAGAATTAACTTTTAAAAAAAGCTTTCTAGTGTTAGTTATCTGAGATATCTCTTGTTTATTTCAGTTGTTCATTTTGTGTGTGAACTGCCTGTCTTGTGTGAATACGATCTTCACCTTGGGTAGCTACTACTACAGAACTTTTGCATAGTGAGTTCTGTTTTGCCCAGAAGTCAGGAAGTGGCATTTTACCATCAATACCAATGAAAAAAATAAAGCTGATCTAGAGTGCTTCTAAAAATCTCCATCCCACTCATAATTTTCAGTTTCTGATGGCTTGCATTTGCAAACGTGCATGTATCAAACATACTGAGGAATTTGGGACACAAATATAACGTTTGTGGTTCAGGTCCATGCTGAATTACATTTCAGGGAGAAAAAATACAGGAATTATACATAAACCAAACAGAAACCAAGCGTTTTTGTTCAGAACTACAGAAAGCGTGTCCATATGAAAAGCTAAAGTAGCAATAGTATGATCCAAGACAGACCTGTTAAGGATAGTAGGATAAAATGAAACCAGAAGACATTGAGTCTGAATAAAAGGAAAATTTCCCTCTCTGAAATTTGTAAGCTAGCTTTTTGATACAAGAGGGAGTAAAACAAACACAGTTCTGTCCAGTCTGACAGTTGCATTCAAAGAGATTGGCACAACATTTATTATCTGTAGTTACAATACCTCATCACCAAACAACCTGCCTCAGTGTGCAGAAGCCCTGGAGCTGCTTTAAACTCTGCCGGCTGCTTGCAGAGGAGATATAGTGATCAGCAGCATGAAACAAAGGAGTATTATGAATGATAGCAAATTCTTTATTTGATGCCTGAGAAGGCCAGTACAGAAAAGGGAGATGATGTATCCAACAGTCTAAACAAAACCCCAGGTCCACAGTTATTTTCTGCTCCGAGTAATGAACAAGGCATTTGGTCTTGTCAGACTTGCGTGGGCAGGTTGGTACTGGGGAAATATGAACCTCCATTGCTGTATTCCTGTACCTGATGTGGTAGAGGAAAGGTAAGGGACAGGATAAAGCGGTTTCCAGGCTTGTGTCTGAGAAGAACAACTGAGCCCCAATACCCCACAGCTCCATTTGCATGGGCAGCATCCTGAGGAGATGGCTACTTCTCTTTGCAAGGTCTTGCTACACTGCCTGAGCAGCACCGGGGTCCGCAGCACAACAACAAGTAGTATTTTCATCATCAGGGCCACAGGGTGAGGAAGAGCCCCTTCTGTTCTGACTCTGTGGGTCTGGGGCAGCGGAGACACAGCCCTACAAGCCTAACAGGCTTGGGCTGTGTGTTAGCAGTTTCTGTGAGTCCACAGCAGCCACAGAGCCAGGCCAGGGTGCTGGGGCTTGTTTGACAATGTGCCCTGATGATGCAAGCTCTGCATTGGAGTAGGGCACCTCCAAGGTAAAAAGGGATGAGCTGCAAACACATTTTACCCCTCTCGTCAGAGATTTAAGCGTGGGAGTGAGAGCAGGGAAAAGCAGGAAACACTACCTGACACCCCAAAAGAACAACCCGAGTGCCTTTGTGTCTGGTGAGCCATGGTCAGCAGCGCAGAGCATTGGTGCCTGCTGTTGGGAGGTGGGATAGAGAGAAGGGAGGAGAGGTCAGGTAGACATTTGCTGATGTTGCGAGCATCTCCTGGGCACGTGTGTGTGTTTGCCTCTGCCATGAGAACAGCAGCCCCTGGCCTGTCCCTCTCCTTCTCTCTGATAGTGCAATACTCATAGAACCATAGAATCACAGAACCATAGAATGTTTTGGGAAGGAAGGCACCTTTAAATGTCATCGAGTTCAACCACCCTGCAGTGTGCAGGGACATTTTTAAGTAGCTCCAGTTGCTCAGAGCCCCGTCAAGCCTGACCTTGATTCAACAGCTTCCATTCCCCTTCTCTCAATGGGGATGTTGGGCTCTGATGGCAGTAGTTCAGCTGGCCTGTTCACTCAGTACCATGCGGAAGGGAGACCAAAACTGCGGGATTTGTGAACAGCCCAGGTTTTGAGCGCGTCCTTTGAAGGACACAGTATCTTCTGCGTTGGGACTCCTGGAGCATCTCTCCTCAATGGCCTTGTGCCAGGTTCATCACACAGGCTGCTTCCCTGACTTTATTCCAGCTGGTTGCAGACCACAGGCATGCAGTGTTGCACTGCATAGTCTCCTAGCACCCCTGGAATGGCCCAGAGTTTTTCTTCAGCTGCCTGAACCTGCAGGCAGCAGTGGTATGAAATGACATAGCTCTCAACTCATTTCATAGAATCATAGAATAGTTTCATCTGGAAGAGACCTTGAAGATCATCAAGTCCAACCTTTGCCCCAGCCCTATCAACCGGCTAAACGATGTCCCTCAATGCAACATCCACTCGTCTCTTAAACACCTCCAGGGACAGTGACTCAACCCTCTCCCTGGGCAGCCTGTTCCAATGGCTGACAACCCT
>NW_009694879.1:60794-86138 GCF_000703405.1 Apaloderma vittatum
CCATTGGCCTTCTTGGCCACCTGGGCACACTGCTGGCTCCTGTTCAGCCAGCTGTCCATCAACACCCCCAGGTCCCTCTCTGCCTGGCAGCTATCCAGCCACTCCTCCCCAAGCCTGTGGTGCTGCTGGGGGTTGTTGTGACCAAAGTGCAGGACCATCCAGCCTATCCAGATCCCTCTTTAGAGCCTCCCTACCCTCAAGTAGATCAACACTTCCACCCAGCTTGGTGTCATGTGCAAACTTACTGAGGGTGCACTCCATCCCCTCGTCTTCGCAGAGGAAGGTGGGCATAGATTTTTCTTGGCGCTGACAACATGTATTTTTTACCCTCAAGTTTAAGCACAGCAAAGGCAGAGGCCCTTAGTTTTGCAATGGGACAAACTTGCTGATGCTTTTGCCTGGGGTCACTGAGGTAAAGTGAAACTTTTTTATTTTCATTGTTTTCCTTTCTGGTATATTCATGTGTATTATTACAACAAGGTTTAAATATCCTTTCACAAAGCTATTTCTGACTCCATGTGTGTGTGTGCATGCGTGTGTAGACACACAAATTTAAACCTAGTGTTGCTCATCCTCTCCCATTTCCTCCTTCCCATGGCATCTGTTTTCCCTCTTACTAAGGCAGGAAGATATTAATTTTTTGCTCTGCTAGTCAGAAGATTAGAAGTATTAAGATGTATGCAGCATAATAGTGTTTATTTAGTTTGGGGTTTTTTATCTGAAGGCCAAGGAGAACTTAATTTAATTGGTGGGAAGATAAAATAGGGCTGCATTTACAAACAGGTTATCTTTCTACTGTCAACTCATCTCCCCTGCTATGTCAATCGGTTGAATTTAATTGTTCCAAGCCTCCTAGTTTTATAAAGCTCTTCCTCTCCTCATTCCCAATTACCCTACCTCTGCATAACATACTGTCTTTGCAGGTGACTGCAAGTCTGTAGGAAAGCCTTGAAGGAGTGCATGATTAAAAAAAGACATGTTAAGCAAAGCTAGAAAAGCCCAGGGCCAAATACTTGAACGTACTATACTAATATATTACTTAGAAGTTATAGCGGACTCTCCATCTGCAGCTATCATGTCCTGAGGCTGGGGTTTTTCTTCCAAGAGCTGCATACAATTTTAAATGATTGAAGGTGAAAGGTGATGGGGTTTAAGATCGCCTATTTTGACTACAGATACGAGAGATGGATCACAATGATCCATTCTGGCCTTAACTCTGTGGTGCTGGGGATAGAGATGTATAAGCAAAACACAAGCAGTCAGTTCTCCAGTAAAAAAAGCCACTCTAACATGACTAAGGGACAGAAATGCCAAAACCGCTTTTTAGTCTAAATTTCCTTGAGTATTTGATACAACCTGTACAGTAAATTGAATTGTGTCTCGTCTGGCTGTAGCAGAGTTACAGCAGTACAGAGCTGAACGTGCGCAGTTTCACAGGTACGAGTTTTGCAGCCTGGCCTGACCTCTGTGCTGCAGCAGCTACAAGCTAGCAGTGTGTGAGCCAGCAAATGCATATCTAATTCAGGTACAGCTCTAGGAGCTACTGCCATGTCTTGATTAAAACTAGATTAGACCACCCTCCATTAGGTAGGCTTCAGCCAACTCACATATGCTTCAGAGAGCTATTTCCCCAGTCTCTCTTGAAGTCAGTACCACCACCATTATCAGGTTTGTCAGCACCTTTCAAAGATTTCTCTACATTTTTGATGACTGTACCCATACCATCCAAGGGGAGATGCAGCCTGGGCTGTCAAATGACTTCTTCAGGTCTTCAGATGAAATAAAATAACTCACCAAATGACTTTTTAAGGCCTGGATGGGCTCATGTAAGCCAAACCGATACTTTGAATTGTATTTTAAATGTACTACAGTTACAACGCAGAACAGAATAATAGCACACTGGGAGTTCCTATATGCACTCATCCCTGTACTTTCATTTAAAAAAAAAGAGCCCATATTGGTCTGCTTCTCAAATCTAGTTTTGGGCACTGGAATACATCTATGATTACACAAGCAATTACAACATAGAGTGAGACCAGTGTTAGAGGTTGATTTCAGGACCCTGTGCTCCTGATCAGTACTGTCCCCATACTCAAAGCTTGAAGCTCGAGCAGTTTTCGTGCGCCTTCTGTTCTCTCTACTGCTCTGTTGCAACCACAAAGAGAACAGATGTTCACAAACAGGGTCTTACCTTGCAGCAAAGAGTGAAGGCAATATTCAACATTTAAATGAGATTGGTGGCTGAGAAAGGCATAAAAACTGAAAAAGCCCAAGGTGTTAGTGAATGTCAAATGTGATAGATAGAGCTTGAACCAGTCAAAGAAATTCTTAAGAGTTCAGCAATACTCTGCTTATGAGCATGCAATATCTTGATCTCTGTCTCTCAAACTGAAATGAAGATGTATGCTGTATGCCTTTCTGATCCACTTGACTCACCTTACCTGGGATTATTTACCACAAGGAACGTATCTGGAATCTGCCCTGACAGTTAAATCCCTCTTTGTCTTGCTTTTCTTTTTTTCCTTCTCTTCCTAATTCAGTTTAGCCTAAATGAGATCAGAGGATCCCTGCCTGGATTCTGCTGATGATTCAGCCATGTCACAAGCACAATGAAGAGACCAGTGAGTCAACGGGAAATGAAAAGGAACAACTCACCCACCACTTTTCTTACCATCCCCATCCCTAACCCGCCTTTGCCCATGAAGAAACTACAGCTCTCTCAGGAAATCCATTAAGTGGCAGAGTTGCTCTCCCCATTGTAAACAAATAAATAAATAATTCCAGATCAGAGCTATACAGAGGGGAAAGAAGAAAACATAAAAGCAAATATATCTCTCCAAAACATAGCTAGTTTTGTCATGCAACTTCACAGTCGCTGTCATGAAGTTGCAATGTAGCACTCGAAAAAGAGGAAAAAATGACCATTCATTTCGGTCTTGGAGATGGAACAGACTTCAGAATATCATACTGCAGAGGCAGATAAGCCAATCCTTCCTGTTGCAGGCCTCACATTAGCTAAACACATTTCTTAACTGGTGAAACAACACCCTAAATGCAGTTAGAGCATTTGTCTCCACTGTAGCAAGAGGAGTCAAGCCCTATTCATAGTGGGGCAGGGAGAGGGACAGAAAGAAAGAGGGAAGTTTCGAGCTGCCTCGCAAGCACAAGAAGTCTCAAGTCGTGGGAGTGCTCACCCATCCCTAATGGGGCGCAAAGGCACTCCTTATGCCTCCTTCCACCTTTGTAAATGCATGCCTCATCTCTGTACCAGTTGTCTAGGCTGCTCTAGAGCCCCATTCTTGTGGTGGTTATTTACTCTCCTCTAATATTCTGCCTACTTTTATTCATGGCCAGTTTATACTCATTTGCTCTTATGCCAACATTGTCTTTTAGTTTAAATAGCTCTTCTCCCTCCTTGACGTTTATCCCCTTAACGTGTTTATAGAGAATAATCATATCCCTTCTCAGCCTTTGTTTTGTTAGACAAGTGGAGCACTTTTGTAGTCTTCTCACATATGACAGGCTCTTCATTCTCCTGGACACCCCCGTAGCATAGCCTTCTTCAGCGTCCATTACAGCTACCCACATGACTGACTGGTGCTGAAGACAATGTTCCAGATAATGCCTCAGTGAAGCCTCATGTAGTGACATTAAAAATTCCCTGTCTGTCTCAGAAATCCCTCTCATCCTAAGATTGCGTTTGCTTGTTTCTCACCTGCATCCCAGAGGTGGCTCACAGTTGTACTAGCTGATCACAGGATGACTAATACCATGGTACTTTCCCCCTTCTGTCATTTCCAATTCATGAATTTATTTACTCTGGCACATAGCAGAAATTCTCCTGTTAATCCCAAGAATATAACCTTTCGCTCTCTACTATCTAATTTCATCCTGTTTCTATTATCCTCAATGTCACCCAGTGCTTCCTTCATGATATGTCTGTTGTCTTGAAAGTCCCTTAGTTTTGTTTAATCAGCTAATTTCATCAGCACAGTACTTCTTTGCAATTTTATTCCTAATCCCTGTCTTCTCGGTAGTAATTTCCCATGTGGTATAACCTTCCTGAAGTCCAAAATAAATGAGATGTGACAGTTTTTTTTCTCTCCAGAAAGTTGGTTCTCTTCCTCAAAGAAAGTACCTAGTTAGTCTGTGATGGTTCACTTTAATAAACCTGGACTTCATTCAGCCCACTTATATCCCTGTCTGTAATTATTTTTACTTTCACAATTTCCATTGGTTCTTTCAAAAAATGAGACTACGCAGATATAGACATCACAGTGTTAAAAACAAGAATAATTTAAAAAGGACCAAATAACTCAAAGCAGACCAAAAATAGTTTCAAGCTAAATCAAAGCATTTTTCTTTTTTGTTTTGTTTATTGTTTCACCTCTCTTCCCACCCACTCAAATCTGAGAAATTCTTATTATGATTCAACCCAGATGAATAATTTCCCATTCCTCTGTAATTTATACTACGCATTGTTAGCCTGGCACTACCATAAAACCTTAGGACTTCCACAAAGGGGCCCTTAAGCAGATACACATTGCTCATCAAGAGGACTGCTGGAGAGGGCCAGGTTTGAGGGGTGGGCATTATTGGTTAGGAAAGGGCAGAGGGAGAGTGGGTTATCTGCATACAGCAGGTATTTCCATCTCCTTTGAAACAGTGGGAGTCCACATGTTTCATATGAGCCAGGAGCATGTTCTCACAAATAATGACTTGCATTAATAATGTTGACAACCCCCAAGTGCTGGTGGCCTCTTTCCAGGTGCTGGTGGCTGAATTCAAAAGGGCTGATTCACATAAAGCCTGGAAAATAAAAATTAAAATCAAGAGTCTTATCTGAAGCTTTACGAACCCTTTCCAGCAACCTCATTAAGTTAGACAAAGGAAAATGTTCAAAATCCCAGCCGCCACTGGAGACATGTAAAATCAGCTGGACAACACAGAGGTGAATAGGCTATGAAGACCAGCGTATGTAGCCTGGTAGGGAGCAACAGGATGAAATAGCTTAGCCCTAAATCTAGTGCTCCTGTACGTTAAATAATAAATAAACCCTAAATTCCTGGTAGTGTCTCACCCACTGGTGAACACCCACTTCATGTGTGAGGCTATGCTCTCCTGGGCAATGAGGACCACAAGGCAAGCCTGCAGGGTGGCCTGTGCAGTCTTGTGTGTCCTACCAGCATAACCTCTCCCCATGCTGCCATCCCAAAGACCTCAAGGCACTCCCCACCAGCAGAGGTGACTGATGAAAAATGATCGTGCTCACCTGCGAAGACTACCTATTTCTGCTTGATTTTATCCTGTTTTTTTCTCTGAATCATGTGATCATACTGTCCGTATGTGAGTCTCTCGAAGTAGCCACTAAGTTAATTGGCCAGTTTCAACCCAGTTTGGTAGAGAAGCACAAGTCTCAAAGATATATTAACCTCTGAACAGTTTTGTGCAAAAACCAGACAGGTAGAGGAAGGATTTTTAATGTGTTTATGGACAGAACTGCTGTTTTGTGTGCATGCCACTTAACAAATACTGGAAGACCTACACAGGGCTGTCTCGAGACACAAATCTGCAGGAGTTTAAGCTTCTTTGGTTTCATGGAACCAAGGTTTACATTAGACATTCAGGTCTCATCTGCCCTGGAAGCTGAAGAAGTGGATGAACTACATTCTTATATGAGACAATAAAGCAAAATTCAAACGATGGCAATAAAGAATTTTTGGAGAGGGGTGAAACTCTGAAAGAACCCCAAGTCATTTCTTCTGCCCATTTATGCACATCCGTAGGTATAGTTCTATGTTGAATGCTATAGGAGAGAGGACAGGAGCTACATGACATCCATGACATTTTTTTTCACAAGCTCTAATATAAAAGATGCATTGGGTTGCCCCAGATTTTGCTGTTGAGATACTGGATGGGAAAGTGCTGATGAAGTTGCCACAAGTTTCATTTCTAGACTACAGCCTTCATGACACAGATATTTCTCTTGACCTAGAAGTAAAGCCCATTCTTACCTCCCAGCTTCAGTCTGTTTCTATCCTCCACACAGCCAGGTTGTGCCTTGAGAGACCCTACTGCTGAAACAAAGAAACGTCCCTATATCTATACTGTGAGCTATACGGCTAATTCCTGGAGTCAAATGAAAACAAATAGGCCTGCATTCTTCTCAGCTTCATACAAACATCTTATCTTTTTCTGCCTGCCCTTTTTCCTATGCAAATATTGACAAAATCACACTTCATTTCAGGAGCTAGTTAACATCTCGGTAAAAGGAAAAGCTTTCTTAAAGAATTCACATCTGTATCCCACAATGCTCACAGTAAATATCCTTGAGGTTTTTCTCTACTGAAATGGGGCAGTACCAGCCAGAATACCTCTGACATTTCTAAATATTTGCTCATACTAGCACGTACATTGCTTCAATGCTGCAAAAAACAGAACAGCCCCTTAAGGCAGGCTCATTTCTATTTGCATACAAGTAGTACTCCAGTTTGACTAAGCTACACAGCTTTCCAGCACTTTTACGTTAGTGTGACAGCATCTGCACAAAGGGTGGCTGATAAAACAGCATAAAATCACTTTTCTAAATGAACAATTAGAAATGGACACAAAATTTGCATAGAGATAGCAAGCTAGGGAGAGATTAAACCCTTCTCCCCTTTGGGTTATCTTTGTACAGCAAGAAAATGAAAATTGGTGTTAATGTTTGTACAATTCTATAGGCATATGAAGTGGTATAAAAGTATTACCAAAAAGTCAGGTATCAGTGTTAATATTAGGACACATAAATTAAAAAAAAAAACACCAAAACATTGCATTTTTCAGGTGTAGTGTAAAGCAAGAGGGACCTCACGAGAGCCAAAGTAGAGACACTTACTGGAGCAAAGTTGGATTCTGCCTCTACCCTGACAATTTCCTTCCTTATTCAAAGTGATTGTTTCTGTCTCTCATTTGCATAAGCACTTGGCTCATTAACATGCTGTAAAAGGAAAAATGAGCTGGGGCTGGGGAGAAGGAACAGGCCACTGATAGAATAAAAAAATGCTTTAAACCAAGGAAGTAAGAAGGTCACATCAACCTCAGGACAATAAGAGCTGAGGTCAGTGAAGGACCTCGCTATCAGAATCACTCAGAAAAAGGAGATGTAGCTGATGCTCATTCCTGACTCTTCTATATACATGACTATCTCCCCTCTACAGTTCTCCTTCCTCCTCCTGCTCCCTCCCACCACTTTCCCTCCATGCTGCCGCCTCTTTTAAGCCAGAGCTGTTTGGACCAGTTCTGCTCTCATCCCAGCTGGTTTCCATGTGTTGAGTCCATTTTCATCTTCCCCAGCAGAAAAAGAACCAGCCTTCCAGGTTTACTGATAACTGCCCTTGAGGGACACACCCACAGCTGATGTAGAGTGGAGCTGAGGATCCACCCCCAAAATGGCCCCCCATGGTGACACAAAAGAGGCAGTTCAGTTTGGAACAGCTGCTCTGATGTAGTATGTGTTAAGATTTGTGCTGGATTTGTGACAGCTGTGGCAAACACGACCAAGGCAGTGGAAGAAAACAGAAGCTTCTGCCTGGTGCTGCAGGCAGGACACATGGACAGCTCACACTCTCAGCCAGTGGATATTGGCTCATGTCACTGGCTTGAGACAACATCTGTCCTCCTCTCTCTTGCTTCTTCCTATGGCTCTCTCTTATTACAAGGGCAGTTTGCTGCTAACATGGCTTCATCCCAGGAAATAATTCCATTTTCAGGACTGGCCAGGCTCAGACTGAACAGCAAGGAAGCAATAGAAGGAAGAAAAAAAAAAAAAAGAATAGAAATAAACATGGAAGCATGATGAAGCACTACATATCACTCCAACCACAATCAGCGTCCATGGAAGCAACCATCCCCTAGAAACCAGCAGAAGTATCCAGTATAGGGTGACTTCCAAACTGTATGAATAAAGGCTTCCTTTATTTATGAAGATACCATACTCAGAAACTACCATTTCAATTTATGCATTTGGATAGAATCAGAGGAACATGGCTCCCCTTCTTCATGAGTGACATTATTAGCCTAAACACAGCAGTGATGGTTCACATCTCTATGAACTTTACACACTAGAGCAAAACCGTAATTGGTTCTGTGGTCAGGATGATCTATGCATTTTCTCAACCTTGTAGCCTAGACCTCAGTCTGCACAGAAATGGTGCTTTGGCTAATTAACATAACCAGTCCACACCAGGTATGAAATGATTAAAAGATCTCCACCCACAGCAGGATTGGTTTAACTACACTCCATTGTAGGTGTGATCACATCATTATCACGTCACTAAAGGAATAACAGCAGCACAAACAGAGGTGCCCATATTAGCTTTTAATGAACAATGAAGCCAGTGCAACATGGAGCTCATTGAGAGCCAAGTACCCCCCAAAATACCCAAGTGTTGAGAAGGCAGCACTGAAGGCTATGCCATACCATGGCTATTGGTGCCAAACACAGTTTGGTAATGAGCAGAGCTAACCATGCAGCTGTCAGATCTGCAGGGAGATGCAATAACCCTCCAACTTTCAGGTAAACCGATGCAAGCTCTAGTGGCTTTGGAAACTGATGGCGATGTCACTTAATTCAGCAAACCTCCAGCAAACTAAACCTTTATGTGCTCAGTGGAGTCACATTATTTGCAGCACAAATGCAGCCTGAGCTGGAGAACCAAAGGCAGGTATTTATTGAACAGTATAAAGAGTATCATCCAACAGTAGACAGAGAATTACTTCATTTCTATAGGCCACATTATTATGCAAATAATCATCTTTGCTGTCATAAAACTTGATAGATCAGGACATAAAATTTAGGAGGTGATGAGCTTAGCATGCTATTCTCTGTAAGTGCAGGTGTAGCTAGTGTGCCTATGGTTTGTCAAGGCCATGGGAACTGTGACTCTCATGCCTCCACAAGAGATTTTCAGTACTGCCCTGAAGCTTTGCTTTTTAGGCACTGTCTCTTTTGTTTCGTTTTGCAAAGGGTCAGCAGCACAGTATGCTCACAACAGCAGCCTTCAGGCAGCCCATCACCACAGTGGTGCTGACGTTTCAGTCCAGAGTGCTTTGAAGCTAAGAAAGTATTTTTATGGGGTGTTAATAGTCCCACACAGTTGACTTCCCCAATGACCCAGGCAGCGTGTAGCAAATGAACCACGTTGTTTTACTAGACACCACCATCTGTGATAGAGACAGTGTCTAAATCTTCAGAAGTGTTTGATTGGAGAGAAATCTTATTTGGCAGGTAGTCAATAGCCCAGTGAAAGAATAGAGTGTTGTCCAGCAACATCCCCAGAGGTATCTCACACATGTAACAGAGGCTGGGGATAATAAAAAAATCTTCAACTTGGATTTTCAGAATGCTAATCAGGTTTACATTTCACTGGAGAAAAACAATACTTTCTAGTTTTGTCTGTTTCCCAAGGCTGTTGAGACACCCAGAATCTGTCAACTAGCCACAACAATTAAATTGAAGAGTGTGATGTTGTAGAGTAAGGACCTTATCCTATGTTGGGCAGAAAAAGCACCATAAAAGGGATTAAACAAACTCTTCAACTGGAGCGAAACAATATGGAGTATCTGTTCAGTGGGCTGAACATTGTCTGACACAGGTAGTCCATAAATTGTCAATCCCTGGAGGGATTGAAGCACATCCCACTGAAATAATTTCTCTACACCTGCCTGTTTTTCATACACTTCCTGGAAAAGCCTGGTACCGGCTACTGGCTTATTTATCTGTTTTTTTCTGTTTAAAGACATTTTATTTTAAGATGTCATGTTTCAAATTGTTCCATTTCAGTTCCTTAGCTGTGCCTAAATGAATGATTGTTGTTGTTCCTTGAAAACTAGTTTCCTCAACAATCTCTGTTTTATTGATAGATTAGTTGTGGCTCAAAAATAATGGCATCACTCTCTTTCTTGGCTTTCTCAAATACCTGGATCAAGTCAGCACATACTCAGTAGCATTCCCAGGGGATAACAGCTTTAAAGTTTGTAGAGTTGGTACTGGCTTCCAAAGAGTATGTTACACGTACGCATAAACTCTTGCCTAGGCCATGTCTCTCATTTTCCCTCGTGTCCTTCACTCTCTGGTTTGGGGCTGGCTGTAGGCAATATGCAATGAAGATCTGCTGCTCATCTCTGATGTCTCTCCATGGGCAGAGCTACAGTGCTTCGAAGTACTAAAAAATCACCATGAAAGCTTGGATGGAAAGGGGGAAACCATCTAACAGAGTTTTGTGCGTTGTCTTGGATTTGGCTGGGATAGAGCTAATTTTCTTCCTAGCAGCTGGTATAGTTCTGTGTTCCAGATTAATGTGAGAATAATGTTGATAACACATTGATGTTTTAGTTGTTTCTGAGTAATGCTTATATTAAGTCAAAGACTTTTCAACTTCTCATGTTGCCCTGTGAAGTGAGTGGGCTGGGGGTGCACAAGAAGTTGGGAAGAGACAGCTGACCCCAACTGACCAAAGGGATATCCCACACCATATGATGTCACACTCAACATGTAAAACTGGGAGAAGAAGAAGGGAGATACATGTTTGTAGTAATGGCATTTGTGTTCCCAAGTCACCATAACACATGATGGAGCTCTGCTTACCTGCAGCTGTCTGAACACCTGGCTGCTGATGGAGAATGGTGAATTAATCCCTTGGTTTGCTTTGCTTTAGCACATGCCTTCTCCTTTACCAGTTAAACTGTCTTTATTTCAAATCACAAGTTTTCTGACTTTTACTCTTCTGATTCTTTCCCCCACCCCACCTGGGGGGAGTGAGCAGGCAGCTGCATGGGGCTTGGTTGCCAGATGGGGTTAAACCACAATGGAGCTGTGAAGAAAGGGATGGAGCAGCTGGAGAGCATATCCAGAGGGACGGCAGGCAGCAAAATAACACAGGAAGGGAAACAATGCTTTACCCTATCCCTGAATATGGTGTGCCAACCTCTAAGTCAAAGGGTTAAAAATACAGGCATAGCTGCAACCGTGTACTTCCTGAGCAGTGTTCAATACAAAAAAAAAGGAAGTAAAAGTGAAGGAATTTCAGGCAATTTCCTAGAATCCCTCAGGAGAGATTGAATTTAACTTGGCTGACTTGCCCCCTGCTGAGAAAAAATTACTCTTCATTCAGAATAATAATACTAATTATTATTATTATGACTGCCTACATAATAGCATTACCTTTCAGTCTCCACCAAAACCCAAAACTTGTCATGCTGTACATTTTATGTTAAGTGAAAATCCTTTTGCCATCTCCATGAGACAAGATAGGACAGGGAAAACTCACCATGAATTGTGATGCAAGAGAGGTAGTAGAGCCAGTCATGGAAGCCTCTTCCTCTAGTATTTGATAGTGCAATTATCTACCTTCTTGGGTCTTTGCCGTCTTGGGACTTCTGTCTGTTTGGGCAAACTTCAAGCTGCATTGAATTATTTTTCACCTCTTTCCTCACTCAACTTTACTCACAAGTTGAAGAAAATGCATAAGGCTACAGCAATCTTTCAGTTTATCTCTCTGTTAGCATCAGTCTTTCATTACCTTATGCCTTCAAGTTGACAGTGATGGGTTTAGTTTGGGCCTATTATGAAGTGAGGGCACTGATGGTACAAATATTCACTATGAAATCTAGTAGAGTGGTTCAAATTACCAGATTTAGCTCTGTTATTCCTCTTTAGTAGAGGATACAGTTCTCTCAGCTGTGACATGGGAACTGGTCATTGGTGTCCCCCTGCTCCAAATCCTACAGAGGAAAAGCTTCGTTTAAGCTGCCTGACTTTGCACTGGAACAGATAAGGACTGCACACAAGCTCTGCTGCATAAGCTCTGAATAACAGCCGGAAGCTGTTATATCTCTAACCTTCCAGGGCAGATACATTAGAGATCTTCCTCTCACCTTTGAAATGCCTGGACTTTCAGCTGAGCAATTCTTAGTCTTGTGATGCTATGAGTTTAGCAAAAAAGTTTGTGGGAGCTTCCAACATTAACTAAAGCTCTTTGCTCACCAGCAGCGTATGATGCACATTCTACGTGACAGACAGCAGGGCCTGAAGACATAGAGCTATAAGAATCGGTAACACTCCAGACATTGAAAAAGCATACAGACACTGAAGAAGCTAAAAAATGATTCCCACTGGTTCTATTTCCTTGTTCCCTGGGGGAGGGTCCTCTCCATTTTTAATTTGTGGTGTGCTTTGTTGCTGGCTGGAGGGTGCCACAAGGCATCCAAGACACTAACCTTTCTAATAAAATATTTCCTTCTGGATACAAAAAGTGCCAAAAGTTTAAAAAAAGAGAGAGAAAGAGAGCAATCTCAAAATCAACTTGAAACTGATAAGAATAGAAAGGTCACGTTCTTCTCAACATAGCTGGTATTTGCTTTCATATTCACATCTCATTACCTCATATCAAGAAGTGAAAAACTAGTCTCACAGATCAACAAGCGTTACCTGCCATGAAAGAAAGTTCTGGGAGAGAAGTCCAGGCCTGTGAGCCAAGACAATTGGGTTGCCCAACTGCATCTGTTACTGACTTGAAAATCACCTTCTCTGGCAATGTCATGAGTTTTCAAACTCTGAGACAGAGACAGCAGTGCTTAGCAAGCTTATGGGGCAAATATTAATTCAGGAAGGAGAGCCAAGAGCTTCAGGTGGCTTCAACATCCACCTTCATCAAGCAATGCATAGCCAAAGCCCTTGTGGCCTTTTATAACCTTCTGGAAAGATGTGGTTAAACCACACCAGTCAACAAAAGAGACAGGAGGAACAGCAAACGGGTTAGAACACTAACCAGTCCCTGCAGGATCTCAAGGGAGTGGCTCTGTGAGTTATCTTCTTAATTTTGCCCCAGGCTTCCAATTTCAAATGAAAACTATGGAGAGCAACTTTCTGGAAATCATATCCAGAGTGCCTCAAATTAGAGACGTAATGCCTCCACCTGCCTGCCACCTTTAAATTAAAATGTCAGCCTTATTTCATGAATGCTTTTTAAATCCTTTGATGGAAAGGACTTGAAAAGCAGCGTGTATTATCACAAGCGTTCAGGGCTGGTATCAGGCGCATGGCCATTTTATGAGCATGCGGTGCTCTCCCCCATCCTCCCACCCTGCGAAGTTGTAATGTATCTCTGGGGCGGGTTGATATTTGCACTTTGTTGACACCCAATAAATAATAATCCAAATATTTGCACACATGGAATATTTTGTGACATTATAGAGCTGACAGACCCTGATTATTTGGGAGCTGCTTTGTGTGCAGAGCTCCCATTGGTTTCAAAGTAAGTGCGGAGTTCAGAAGAGCTGCAGAGTAAGACCCGTGACATTTATGTTTATGAAATAGGAGAGACCTTATCATTTGCTGGTTCTGTAGTCACAAAGCCAGAATAACTGATGAGGGGCCTTTGCTGGTATCTTCAGTATAATCACAATGTACACAAGTGAAGTGTCTTGGCAAGGAGTAACCGAGCTAAGGAAAACAAAAGTAGATTAGCAAGGGGTGATGCAGGGCAGGAGGGGGGGCTGCTGACAGAGCTGGTCAGGGAATCCCCAGACTGGGAGAGCTGCAGGAGCTGAGCGATCCTAGGGGGGGCACTGGTAGGGCTGGCATTGGGAGCCCTGGGCTGGGAGATACTGGGGGGCTGCGAGGCAGGCGGGGACACTGGAAGAGCTGGGTGTGAGGCTCTGGATGGGAACAGCAGGGCTGCTTTGTGGGGGGCACCGGCGCAGCGAGTGCAGAAGCTAACAGAGCTCGTATGCCATCTGCTGCTATGCTATTAACTGCTATTAGTCACTGAGCTTCATGAGCATGAAATTTCCTTAGTTGCTGAGAAGGAAGGAGAAAAACCTAGAATGTGGCTTAACTTTGATTAAGCACCAACAAATTTGGGACAATTGAAACAAGAGGGATTTCAAACATCTCATTGAAGCGTGTTGCAAAATTCCTTCCTTGCCTAGGGGAGGTTTGCACACCAAGTACACCCCATTATACTTCTCCTTCCACAGCACTTTTGTCAGCAAGATAAGGAGAAAGTGTTTGCATGTGGTTGGAGAAGGAGCTATGGATTTGCTAAACGGATTTGTATCCCGTTCAGTTAGAGTGATATGGTTCAGCACATTGCAGAAAAGATGGAAGTAGACAGTAGTACGAATAAAAACAGCTTTCTCAATTATGCTAGTTAAGATAGATGTTGGCAGACTTATTAATCCTCATGCTTCAGGGCTTTTGCCGATCAGCAGCTTGGGTCAGGAAGAAACATCCTACACCTTGTCATGTTGTAATGCCACACGATTAGAATTGATGTCTCCTTCTTACCAACTAGCTTTGGCTATTTGCTGGGGTAGGGCACAGAGCCTCTTGTGACCACACAAGGGAAAGTTCTGATCCCGGAACTGCTCTGGGGGTACAAAGGCTACCTTAGCATATGGAAAGACAAATGCAAAATGGAACTGCTGATTTTCTGCCTGTGAGCACTCGCCCTAGAAGCCAGACTTGCGCTCCCTGCAGTTGAGTGGAGAGGGAGATGGCAGGTGGGAGCAGAGGTAACCTGATGTGGCTGTCACCCAGCCACAACACGGTGGCACAGCTCTATTTAAACAGCAGGCTGAAGAACTAATGCATTTGCAGATAAAGGCTGAAGGCATTGCTTTGAGAAAATTATAATCTCCTTTCTCAGACAGAGAGAGAAGTGAAATGCATCTGCCAGATTATTATCTGTGAACGATTTGCTCAATCTTACTGAGAACACAGTACGTATAGCAAGATTTGGCCACAACATGGGACCAGCCAGCATCCAGCAGTCCTATGCAAGTAGCAGACTGGAATTCAGTGACAGCCACACCAGCCCACCTCAGTGCCAGGCATCAAAACCAGACGATTTTATACACATGGGAGTCATAGGGTATGGTTGGACTATGCACTACATCTGATCCTGGATTAAAGGCTCTGTAGCCATGTCAGGTGAACTGCTGAGCTGGTATAAGTTCATTCTGCTGGAATAAAATTGTCCAAAGCATTTTACAAGGTAAGCTTATGCTCAGCCAGTGCTCTCCAGTCCTGTCTTGTGCTTCCGAGCAGCTCCTTGCGTCTCTTTCACCCACACCATTCAGAATCGGGCTCCCCTTGACTGGCAGCCAGGCACCTAAGGGTTTTCAGCACAAAGTGAAGCAGCTGGGAGTTCAGCCTTTCCCAACTAACTACACCCTAGCTGAAGCACTAAAAGAAGCTGTTCTCTCTTCATGACCATACATTACAGCCATTGTTAGTCAGTCATTGTAAAGTGCTCTTGGAGCAGTGGCAGATGTCCTATTACACTGAAAGAAGTAAGACACCTGGGTTTGTTACCACCTAATTAGGTTCTCCATGTGATTAACTACTTGTGCTGCAGACAAAGAAGCAAACTACCCAAATGAATGCCAACAGAAGACAAGCTGGCATGACAGCAGCAGGCACCTGACAGGCACATGCAGATCTGTAACTCATCTGGCTTCCTGATAGAGAGAAGGATTTTTAGTAAAAGTTGTAAAACTGATCAGGAACTCTGATAGCATATGTTTCACCTGAGTCACATTAAGTCCTTTGTCACCCCTACAAACCCTCATCGTCCCACATAAGGAACATATCTTGATACCTACCTCTGGCCCAACTGCACTACCTAAACTGTGAGCATCTCCCAGACACCTCAGCATCTCCACCTCTACCTTCCCAGCAGGGGATGCTTCTCTGTATCATTCTGTACTCCTCAAAGCCTGTGCTGTCCGTTTGCTTAATACCATTTTTGCATCTTTGTCCCACAAGAAAATCTTCTGCTGGGGAAGCCCTTTTGTCTAGTCCTGAGATTTGGCTGTCTTCCTCTTCCCCCCCATTGCCAATAGCCAGCAAGGTATCTCTCTTCATTGAGAGCTTCCCAGCATGCTAGAGCTGAGGCTGCCGTATTTCTGCACGAGTCTGAAGGCAGGAGGCTGGAATTCCTCTCGAGCGCCTGATCCAGCCCAAACACAGATCCACATTCAAACTGTCTGAAGCCTCCAATCAATCAGTGAATTGCACTGAATGCCCTTAGGAAAAAAAAAAATAAAATCTTTGATGAGGCTTTGCTGCTAGCAACCAATCCAAATCCATTAGCTTTCACATCTGGAGTTCCAACGAACAATAAAAATGAGCTTGATGGCCTCAATCTTGTCCTCATTTTTCAGCATTACAATAACCTGGCTCCACTAAACACAATTCAGCATGATTGCCTGACTCTGCTCAGACTTTAGGGATGCCCATAACCACTGTAGCTGCCAGAGAAGAGGGTCAGAACAGAGGGCGCTTTGGCAAAACTCTGTGTGTGTGCACATATGCTTATTAGGAAAAGATAAGAAGAACTGGAATTGGAGACAGTGCTGCAGGGTAGGACCAGGGGTGTTGGCAGAGCTTTCCAGTATAAATCCGCTTGGTATTTTCTCAGTCATACACCAGTATCTGCTCAGGACTATTGCTTTTACAATGTAGTCAACTCTTTCCCAATTTCCACCACTTTTTGAAGCATAATTGTTACTTTCCCCCTTGCGGACACTGCTGCTGTCCCTTCACAAACCCACCCAAGCCCACATCTCTGCCCCTAGGCAATGGACACCCTTGCCTTTCACGTGGGCTGTGAAGAAGAACTTGCCCTGCCCACCACTGTGCCTGCAAGAAGGACCCAGCTGATTCCAGGTGACATGAAATGTGAAGGGGTAGCAGCATGGAGTGGATGGAGACTGGGATAATTGTGTGGTTTGTGTTCATGATGAAAACTGTTCTGATGCCAGCCTAAGCTGTGCACGCTTGGACTAGTCCCAGCGCTGCAAAGAGCCCAGCACAGCCCTGCAGCTGTCAAGACAGCTGCCTGGCAGGTGGGCAGAGACTGTGGTCTGGGGTACCAGCTTTTAGATGCTCCTCTTGGTTTCTCCAGGGGCATCCTATACTGCAGTTATTCTGGTTAACTATTTTTTTTTGAGTTGTGTTCCTGTGGCGATGTTGGTGCCAAAGAGAGGTGGGGGGCAGAGAACCTGAAGGAAGCCATTAAGTCAGGGACTCTCATCCTTCCACTGATGCATGAACAACCAACATCAACCCAGGATTTACTCAGTTCAGTTCATCCTTCTTTCCAATTGCCTTGCTCCGCACACACACCCTCCAAGAGCCTTCTCCCTCTTGTGTGAAGGGCAGTTGACACTGGCTTTTCTCCTTCTCCTTTCAGGCTCTTTCACACCACAACCCTGGTCCAGGCTGTCTAATCCCACCTCTCTCTCCTTGTCTTTTACAAAAAGGAGCCTATCCCTAGACTTCCGTGTGAAACCACCAACAGCATCTGCTAATGGGCAGCCTAATGGCC
Organism: Apaloderma vittatum; assembly: GCF_000703405.1. Lineage (NCBI taxonomy): Eukaryota > Metazoa > Chordata > Aves > Trogoniformes > Trogonidae > Apaloderma > Apaloderma vittatum. The sequence continues at coordinate 78,170 of NW_009694879.1, forward strand.
ATTTAATAGACCTAGTAAAGTTAATAGATTTGTAAAGAAAATACGAGTGACAACAGCCAAAGAGGAGAGCTCAAAAGCAGGCAAAACTGGCAGGGCCTTCCTCACTTGGACTCAAGTAGCTAAAGCAGTGCCTGCAGCCAGGCAGGAGCTTTGCTCACTTTCCAAACCTGCCACACATTTCTGTGAAGGAGACTTCATCCAAGAATGACATCGTCTGCCCAGCTTGCAAGGTCGTATGAAGGATCCTCCGGCAGCCTGTAAACAGCTCTGCTCTGGGGTGCAGCAGACCCTGCAGGCAGGAGGTCAGCCTCCCTCCGGCTGAGGAGCAGGTCACCTCTGGAGTCACTATTTTTAAAACACTCACAGTGCAGAGAAAGGTCTGTTAAGGCCTCATCCCACAGACTCCTCTTTCCCAAACACGGCAGAGTCTACCTATCAGAATCAGCTGGATTTATTTGATCCTGACAGAATTTATACCTAAATCTTTTAATACTTATTTTCCTTATGTATAGCCAAAAGTTTTATGAGGCACTAACCCCTGCTCGGGAAACACACAATATATCTTGAAGGATATTGTATCTAGCTGACATATCACATAAATTCCCTTTGCCACCCTGGTGCCCACCGTTAGTTGTACAGCCACTGTGGAGTGAACACCAGTCCATATCTCTCTGGGGCTCCTCTGAAGGCCCTTATCACTCTGCACATATGCTGCGTGTGCAGGATGCCTGCGACTGGAAATCAAAGGTGAGCCGCAACGAGTCAGGTTGTTGTCAGATGATCTTGCTGTTTTGGTGTCAGCATTAGTGGCACCTCCAGGATGTGCACGGTCTTGACAGACACCTCTGGAAGATGTGTGGGGTCAGCGAGGGAGCCACATGGTCAACTTGAGAGCATCCCTCCCCGATGCCGTGAGGCAGGGTGTCTCAGCACCGCAGCCTGACTGGGCTGTTCCTCAAGCTGTGTGTGCAGCAGTGGCAGGAGATATGCTCACACCTCACCAGCACATCTACTTGAAACACACCAGAGTTTACAAAAAACATCAGGTACTGTCTCATGCACAACCCTGACTACTCAGCTGCTCCCCTACCCCAGCCCACCCCAGGGCCAGCTCTGATTCAAAATAGGACAACAGAAAGGCAGGCTGTGTTTCCTCTCATACTTGCCTGGCCAGCAGCAATCCATCCTTTCTCCAGGCAACTCCAGCAGCACAGCAGGGCTGTGTGATCTCGTGCACTCTGATCTTGCAGTGGGGATGGGTAAGGGGTATGAGATAAGGTACCATCTCTCACAGCATAAGGGAGAAAAAGCATTTTTCACTCCTTTTCATCATAGCGTAAAGTCTGAAAGACAAGTCCTGGCCCTCAGCAAGATCAAATTGATTGCCACATGTGGAATTATTGACTGGAGATTAAAAAAAAAAAAACACCAAATCAAAAAACTAAACCCAACACCTCTTTCTTATCACTGCATCCTAAAAGCTCACCCGGTCCTTTTCCAAGAAGTGCAAAAGCAGAGTAATGGTGTGACAAATGTGATCGTTTGGCCCATTACAAACAAGCACATTGAAGGTGATTGCATTTTCTTTTGTAGCTGAATTTAGTGAACTGTAACTGCCCTCTGGTTAAAATAATGCTTCACTGCTTTAAGGAGTAAAAAGCGTGTGTTTAAGTCCTGTAAAATGTGGGATTTGGGGGTTTGCTAGTGACTTCAGCAAGCTATTTGATCGCATCTTGGTAGTTCTGGAGGAGGGATTTTGCGTTGCCATTACAAATATGAAACACTTTGACCAAAGCAGATCCTACAGAGAGGAGCACAGAACCCGTGACAGCTCGGGAGACCTCTTGCACATCGATTTTCGAGGGATACACCCCCCATATGCCTGTATAGCCTAGCCTCAAGCAGCAGCACAGCTAGCGCTCAGCCTCAGGGAGCTTCTGCTGCACCTCGCCTGGGGCAGCATCCAGACCTGGAGGACAAGGAGCTGGCAAAGAGGGAGATGGCATTTGACAGCAAGGGGGAACACAGCGCCAAGGGTGACTTTCTACTGTGGAGAACCAGAGGCTACCTTTGCCTTGGCAACCACAAAGAAAAGTGGGATTCATAACCGGAGGAACTCCCTGCAAGACAGGAGTTTGAATAATTCACTTCCCAGGAAGGGACATCAATCCTTTCTCCCTCCTAAGATGTATGAGGGGAAGGTGGGAGGCATTTTTTATTATTTTTATTTAGTTTGTGGTTGTTTAGTGTTCCTCACTATGGACTATATTCAGTCCTCACGCGCATGATATTCTCAAGACCTTTATCAGTTAACTATCCTTGCTTTAATTTTCCCCCTATTCTCAACCTTACTTTTCCCTCTTTATAAATTACAACATTCAGGCCTTTGCTGGCGGTAGAGAGCACTACATTGTTCTGGAATAAAATGGACTTTATTCCATTATAATGACTCTGCTTCCAAAGGGGAGTAGTTATACCGGAATAAAAGTATTTTTTATGCTCCAGTCTGAAACATAATTCAATCATAAATTACAACAGAAAAAAATAAAGCATAATAATAAAATGGCAGTTTGTGCATTGATTAAAGTGAAAACACTCTTCATTCTGGAATATTCCACGTATAAAGTGAAGTTAGTGCGCAATAAGCAAGGGTGTGATTTTTTATAGCACACTAACTACCTTTCATTCATTCCCTAATGGATACCCTGCCAGAAAACATGAGTGCCTTTAGGTGAAGCAGGTTTGAAATTGGAATAAACTATTGTGCATTAACGTGCACTAGGAGCATTCATAAAGGAGCACAGAGAAGTCACCAGTGAGCTTAAAATCCACCACTAACTACTCCCTCAGTGACACCCCCTGGGACATCCAGGCAGATCCCAAGGCTGGGACAGCTCTCGTGGAATAATTCTTCATGTTTTCACATGGTAGGAGATGTTTTTCAGGCCCATTGGTCCTCGTGGTGTGGGTCTTGAAACGAGTGGGGCCTCGAGGAGCAAAGGATTCGAAGCTATCCTATTTTGGGAATAGGGCTGTGTCGCCAGGAGACGTGCACACTGCCAAAGTCATCCCTCCTAACCCCGCATCAGGATGCCGAATGTGTTTCAGGCTCCCCAGAGCAGCTGACCAGCCAGCTCAATGAAGATAGGGTTTTATATCTGTGCTAGTACCCCAGAAGGATCGAGCAGCCAACATCATACATACACAGCCAGGGGCTATACTTAGGGCAGTTTCTGTTCACTTCTCTTGTCAGATATTAACACAGCATTTGTACCCAGCATTGGTTTGTATCAGCCAAGAGCTCTTGATCAGACTTCAATGTACCCCATAAAGCAATCATTTGCAGGGAGCAAGGGAAAAGATCTCCTGGCTAGGAGACTTCCCAGGGAGTCTGTCATTCTCTTTGATTCCATTTTATATTTTTCTTTGTATGAATTTACAGAGTATGAGAGTTAAAGAGTATTCACATTCGCTAGTTTTACCTAAATAACAGAAAAATGCTATAAATGCTCCTTAAGTGATCTGCCAGACAATTTATAGAAAGGGACGCTCAGCAGTAAGTCAGGTGCCAATCCCAGCTCTGCCAGGGAGACACTGCCTGCTGCCCCCACAGCTGAGAAAGGACAGGTTTGAGTACAGCAAGAAATTTGGAGTCTTCCGAAGAATGGCACTCTTAGGCCTTTGACAACATCTGGGTAAAAGTTACTAATGGTTCAAAACTGCCATTTAGGAAGCCTGAACATTGAAGACATCCATAACTTGTTAGCCAAGACCTGGGTTGCCCAAAACCAGCCCTCCAGCTTTCCCAGCCCAGGGGTCCCCGTATTAGCTCTATGTTTTTTTGCTAAGAATGCTAAATAACTGCCACACCAAGAGCTGGCCTCAGCTGGGTCTTCACTGGTGAAAGAAAAATCCTCAAAGCCTTATTACTTAACATATTTTCACTAATGTGATGCTCAAGTATCACTCGACACCTCATATAGAAAAATGACATTTCAACACTTTAGCTACTCATGGCTAATGTTAAGGCGCCTCAACAAAACTACATATTCAGAAACACCACTGTCCATATGAATGGGCTAAAGGGAACATTATCTTAGAGACCGTGTAAGTTAGAACCGATCTCCAATTTCCGTGGACTTCGGGAGGAGGCAGAAACCCACATGCCTCTGAGCAATCAGCTTCAGGGCACGGGCAAAATCTTACGAATCCACCTGCTTCTGCATTATTGCCCTCTATGCTGAAAAGTAATTTAAGCTTAGCTAACTTCTTTAGCATTGAACAGGGTCAGGAGAGCTCACACAATCTCCTGCCAAAGCTTGGCTGTCAGAACGGTGACATTTAATGAAGGGAACAAAATTAAGGCAGGGGAAGAGGGTGGTTAGCATGTGCAACTACCAAATTGGATTCTCAAAAGCTTATGATCTTAAAGGTCTTTTCCAACCTAAATGATTCTGTGATCTTTTCCCTTCCCAGCATGTGATTTGTCGTGCAGGGCAGGGTGAAAGGAAGCCTGTGGAAACAGCACAGAGCTCCCCAGGAAGACCATCCTGGGGCCATTAAATGTGTTTCTCCAGTGCTCAGATTAAGAGTTGAACCCAGTGCCTGCACACTGACTTGATCACTGGGCTACTCAGGCCCCTCACCAGAAAGGTTAGTGTGAAGCACTAAGTGAACATGGAATTCGAGATGTGTATTATATCACCAATTAAAGTCTGGAGCATAATTCAATTATAAATTAAATTGGAGTTAAAAAACACCAACATAATAATAAAAGGGCTATTTGATTAAAGTGAAAACATGCAGTCATTAGCCTGTGTTTAAAACTTGTTAGCTGCAAGTGGAACTGTGTATTGCCATTAACCTGGTGAGTGCCTGTGGGGAACGGGCACTTCTTTAGGTGTTTAAAGCATAGATGTGCATCAGGACAGCTGCTGCCCTCTAGGACTTCAGCGCTGGAGATCAGGTAGGAGAATGGTAAGCGTTTATGGGTAATAACAATCATTCACATTATAGTCGATGTCCAGATGGAGATGGGTGACAAGTGGTGTCCCTCAGGGGTCCATATTGGAACCAGTGCTGTTTATCATCTTCATTGACGATATAGACAGTGAGATCAATGACACCCTCAGCAAGTTTGCAAATGACACCAAGCTGAGCATGCAGTCGACATGCCAGAGGGGACAGGATGTCCTCCAGAGGGACCTGGACAAGCTGGAGAAGTGGGCCTCTGTGAACCTCTTGAGGTTCAGCAAGGCCAAGTGCAAGGTCCTGCATCTGGATCTGTGCAATCCCTTCCAACCAACACATTCTGTGAATCTCTGATTCATCTTGCAGTGCCTTGTACACATCTGTTTTCATGGGACAAGAGCTAGCACAAGATCACTATTTTTAAGTGGGATGTGTGGAACTGAGACAAGAGCAGCTGATGGGAGACACTTGCTCTGTAGACCATAGGCCAGCGTTGCTGTGACTTTGGAGATACGCATAGAAAGGGGAGGGAATTGCACTCTGGGGGTGGGGGGGAACCATGAGGTCTTCTCACTCATCCCTGGTGAATCTCAGGAGAGCAACAGGGACCCTGAATGAAAGGCATAACCTCTGCCAGTGCTTTTGCAGCCCAGAGAAGTGCTTAGAAGACTGAAGCTAGGCAAATCTACTCTTTTGTATTTCTCTTAAAGGCTTACAAGGAGCCTTCAGGGATGCAGAAAGTCAGATGCTCTTGGCCTCTGTCTCACAGCCCCAGCAACTTCTTACACACTCTGGTCTGTGTTGTGGACAGGACAGAGACCTTAAAAGCAGACCCGTTTCATCCTAGACCTCCTTCACATACATCATTAAAATGTCAACACGCCTTCCTCCCACATGATATTGTGCATCTTTCCTAACATATCTGTTTTGCCCCACTGGGCTCAGGAGCTTGTGTCTTTCCTGCATATTTTGAGTAACCTTCCCAATTATTCCTACTGGGACACATAAAGGCTCCTTGCAGCCCTTTCCTTCTCCTGTATTTCATACCTCTCCTGAGCCAGGCACACTGTGTTCCCACATTATGAGAGAATAATTGCTTTTCCCCAGCTCACATTCATACTATTTTTTTCTCCTTTGTTTTACAAACTCCCCTCCCAAAGAAATATGTCCCTGCACAAGAGCATTAGATTGAATTTTTAGATCAAATTATCCTTCTGCTCTATAATACTATCCGTAATTACTCCCTGTAACTTTGCTTTTGCTGGTGATCTCAACCATCAGGCAATTTTCACACATCTTGCCAATAGAATTCAAGTACAAGCAAATATTAGAGTGAGTGTGAATTTATTTTTATTTATAAATTACTTAACATAGAAAAAAGAGACCAGCTCTGAGCACTTAGCAAATTACTGACTTGAAATAGATTTTTTCAAAATTTGCCTGTGTTGTTTTCTCCTGTGCCTTGCAAAAAGGAAAAAAAACCCACAACTACAACTGCATACGTGCTCAGATACTGGGAAGAAGGGAGAGGAGCTGTAAGAGTCAAGACATATTTCACAGTGTAAGTATGCATACAGAAGTCTTGAGTTTTCAAGTGAGATTTCTCAGCCCCCTAGAAGCTTAGGCATAGACTTAAGACACCTACATAAGAAAGGCAAGCTTAGTATTTGACATGTTCACATATGTCTGAACTGAATCTCCTTTAGGCTCTCTGTAGCTTTATCTGGGAGCTACTAAGTTACATCTGACTTTGAATTAGTTTGGAAACTATTCTTCCCCAGATTCGTGTCACTTCCTGCAAAATTTCACCCAGAGATCTGGCCAATGGGGAGCTATGCTTTAAATTAGCCCAAGTTCATTTAAAAGTGCAACAGAAGGAATAATAATTAAAAAAAATCCAATAGAACCCCTGCTTTCGACTCCAGGTCAAAGCGTTTAGTTTCAGAACTGAATCCAAACCCAAACTTTGCAGTTTAGACCCATCTGCCATGAGCCCTCAGCTCGCAGGTGGAAGCCTGTAACCCACTGCCAACAAGGGCATGTTTCATGAGATTGCAGCAGGAAGACTTGGCTGGCAGAAAATGTCAGTGTCTGTGTTCTCCAGGGACAAGAAGCACTGGCTCACTCATACAGAAACTGGACATCAGGGAAAGCAGGAAAAAATCAAGACCATTGCAAAAGACTGCAGCACGTTTCTTTGTGATTTTGGCCAAGCTTTCCTAAGCCCGAGGGGAGCAAGAGTCTAGCTGTCTTAGATGGGCTTCTCTTAATATCACCAGCAAGAAATAATTTCCTTCAGCGTGGACTATCAAGGCTAATCTTTAATTTGAACTCAAAAGGCACAGAGAAGTTGCAGGAAGGAAGGCTTTTGGCTAAGAGAAGGCTCCCAGCAGTGGACTTTGTTCGTGTTAAATATCAGAAAGAGAGCATGCTTAGGGACTTTTGGCAAGCCTTCTTCTAGAAACCAAGTTGCAGAACAGGTCAGGTTGTGGTATCTCTATTCTTGGAGGTTTTCAAGACTTTGCTTGACAAAGTCATGTCTGACCTGATCTAGTGTTGATGATGATCCCAGGGAAGATGGATTACGTGACCTGCAGAGGACCCTTCCAACCAGTCTTTCTACAATTCTGTAGCACAAATATTTTTGGTTCTTTGTGTAAATACAAGAGTTAGAGCTGAACTTGCATAACCTATCAGTCTTTTCCAAGTAGAAAAGTAAAATAGGCTCATAAAATAACTTGGACTGGAAAAGACCACTGCAGATCATTTGGTCAGACACACTGCTCAAAGTAGACACTTCTTAGATAGGATAACACTACAGCAGAGAGAGGTGATCAGAGATTATTTCCAAAGGCCCGCCACAGGGGACTACAAAAGCCACCTTTATTCAGAAGATTTAAGTGTGCTGCTGGGTAGCCTGCCAAACATGTGGTTCCTAAAAGAGCTCATGCCTCCCCCTAATATATGTGAGAGTTCCAATAATAATAATAATAATAAT
>NW_009694880.1:0-31730 GCF_000703405.1 Apaloderma vittatum
ATAAAAATAAAAATAAAAATAAAAATAAAATAAAATATAAAAAATAAAAACAAATTATAACAAAAAAAGAGAAAAATCAAAGACAAGTGATGCACAACCCAATTGCTCATCACCCACTGACAAATGTGCAAGCAGTGATCTGTCCCTCCCTGTCAAGTCGCCAAGGTTTATATACTGAGCATGACATTCTGTGTTATGGAATATCCCTTTGACTAGTTGAGAGCAGCTGTCTTGACCATGCTCCCTCTCAACTTCTTCTTCATCTGCTCACTGGCATAACATGGAAAACTGAAAAATCCTTAACTTAGTATAAGCACTACTTAACATCAATTAAAACATCAGTCCATTATCAATATTATTCTCATAATAAATGCAAAATTCTTAACTTTACAAGCTATTAAGAAGAAAATCAAGTCTTTTGCAGCTGAAATCAGGAGAAGGTGCATCATAGATAGGTAAAGGATACACAAGTCTATAATCTTGCATCCCATAGGTATATTTTTACAGTTCAATGTAGTATGACCATGAAGTTTTGTAGAAGGCAGCATTTAGAATATGCTTTCCATACTCAGAGATTTTACCTGCTCTTTTAATTTACTACCTTCAGGCTATAAGCTATATATGCCACCAGAGAATAATCTGATAGTTGTGGCAGTTCTTCATAATTGGACTAGGAGATAAGTGGAAGCTACCGTTTCAATAGTTTACCTGTACTGTCTCTATGGCAAACATCACAAGGTCTCGCTCACTAGGTCTCATGGAAGGTCACTGCTTTCACCTTTGTTTGGCCCCTGGACTAGCTCTTTAAAAGGCAGCAGCTAATTTTGTATCCCTTGGGTCTCACTCTAAAATTAAGAATTGAGGTCACAGAGTTTATAGAGTTTCTCAGGACTAAGTAAATCAGAAACTTATAGAAACAAATATCTAACTAGTTTCTTAATGTAATGTTATATTCAGATTTCAACCGCAGTATAATTCATAGACACTCTACTTTGAAAATTAAAAAGTTTCTTTTTATATACCTCAAGCTCTTTTTCAAGAGAGCTTGTTTTCATTATTCATATCTGTCTTCTTTACACACACACACATATATATACATATATGCATATATAAATGTATAAATATTTCTAGAGCTTTTGCCTGGTAACAACTGCTAGAGTGAAATCCTCACAGGCCAATTGGTTTAATTCATTAGTTTTTTTCCCAAAAGCTCTTTCACTGGAGAGAAGCAGTGGTTTAAGTGGCTTCTACCAAGACACATCTGTTCTGTCTCCAGAAATTGTGCAGAACTTAGACACGATTTCTTGAAAACCAACACCTCTTACTGTGTCCTTACTGTCTGCAGATTTAAAGCTTGATCCTTAGCTGGTTTATAACCTGTGTCTGATTTAGTTTATCACATCCAGCTGTGGATAACCAGAAGAATTAGACATAACATATATTCAAATCTACCAAATGGAGTGATCCTTGCATAGATATAGTGGCTTAACACCAAACAGCAGCCAAGCACTACACCTTTCGTCACTGACTCCTCCCATTCTGCCATGGGATGGGGAGGAGGATTGAAAAGGAAAAAAAGTAAAAATCATTGGTTGTGATAAGAACAGTTTAATGACTATAATATAACATTTACTACTACTACTAATAATAATAATAATATTGAAAAAAGACAACAGAAAAAGAGAAAAATATACAGCAAGAAAATATAAGTTTTGTAAAATGCAAATGCTCACCACCCACTGACGGATGCCTGAGCCGTGATCTGCCCCTCCTGACCAATTCCTCTTGCTTGTACAGAGTGCATGACGTTCCGTGGTATGGAATACCCCTCTGGCTGGTTTGAGTCAGATGTTCTGACCATGTTCTCTCCCAGCTTTGTGTGCACCTCCTGCTCACCGGCAGAGCTTGGGAAACTGAAAAATCCTTTACTTAGGATAAGTACTACTTAGCAACAAATAAAACATCGGTGTCTTCTCAACATTATTCTCACACTAAATCCAAAACACCGAACTAAACTAGCTACTAGGAAAACAATTAACTCTGTCCCAGCTGAAATCAGGACAGTAGATTTTCAGTATCAGTTGCCAAACATATTTGGCTTTCTTGGTCTCTAATCCTCATCTCTTCCAACTGTTATTCTTTTCCCATGTCTCCAGCTTCTGTTAGATCAGTCATATTTAACCTCACAGTTGTAGCTACTTCCTTCTTAATGGAAATCTTTCCTACTCTAATCTCTGCTGCCCTGAATCTTTCAACTTCAATATTCTTTCTGTCGTATTCTTTGTGGAAAAGACTTCATGTCTCACTAAAAACAGGATTGCTGCCAGGTATCTTTTCAGTGAGTCTGCTCGACCTAACCTCAGACAACAGGAGTCCTACAGGGCCACCTATGCCATTTTTTTCTTAAAGACTAGCAGTCAGCTCTCGCTGTGCACACAAACTCAGCAGCTGCTTCTTCTAGAGCCTATCATAACTCATGTCTGTCTACTAACTCTACCCAATATAAGCTAATAGGCTCATCACTTTCTATGTGAAGAATCAGTGTACAAGCAGTTGCAAAAATTCCTTTAAAATGCTTTCACAGTTATCTTAATGCAATTTTCAGCCCCTCATTGACTCAAAGGAGTCCCATGAGTATGACCTTTAATGAGCACATCTAAATTAGGTCAGAGCAGTTATACCCTAAGAATGCCACTTTTTTTTTCATTAGCTATAAATAGAATTTAGGATGACAAGCTTAGAGTTAAATGTAACCATTTCGAACACCCTGGGCTCAATCCAATTGCCTGTATCTCTCTTCTGCCTGAGATGGGAAGTTTCTAGTGGTTACTTCTGGATAGTGTATGTCTTCTACAATGAAAAGTGCCATATCTGCCATCCGAAGCTGCTGACTTCATTGCACAAACCAATATAAACATTTCTGTTTATGCCAGAAGAGAATCTACTATTAATATTTAAACTGCTCCAGTGTATCTCTTCTTGCCAAAACTCCCGGTTAAAAGTAAGTTTGTTGTGTAATTTCTACCAGCCTTATGGTGATGCTTCAGATATCCTCGAGTTCCTCAGACAGTACCAGATGTCCACGTTTCAGCAATTGAACTAAGACATGAGTGAAGGTATCGAAATTTATGAGTCAGGCAAACCACTTAAAATAGGTGTCTAAATGCAAGCATCTGCATCGAGGTAGATTCCCATTATTGTCCACAGAGATTTTGAACTTAATTCATGATATTTACTGCCATTTAAGAGGCCGTAGGCAGTCAAAGAATTACTCACGGTATAGGATGACCTTACACAAGACTTATGGAATACCCATGCAGTTTTGCAGTGAAAACTGGAGGTTAGCCTATGTACCACATTTCCAATAGCACTAAACTGTTCTGAATGTGGTCAAACTTTATCAAACCCCCAGTCAATGTCATCAGAGTCTACATATTAAGATGAAGGGATAAACTGAATCTCAGTCCTAAATTAGATATTAACCATCTTAAAAGTTATTATCTGAATGTTTAAAGTGGCTGACTGGTAAAAAGACTGAAAAGTCAAAGGAGTACGGTTCCTGTATTTATTTGGAGTCTTTTAGAATAGACAATTATCTCCAGAAAGCAAAATGGTGAGGTGAAGTTTGTTTTGACTTTGTTTTTAAATAAAATTTTATTAAAAAGTGCTTTCAATATGAATTGTTCTAAAGGGACCAAAGGAGGCAAAAGTTCTCCTGATAATTTTCTTTAGAGAAAAAATGAAACTATTTCTTTTTTTTTGACAATAAGATAATTGCTGTAAATATAGGACCAGATTTCTTATAGATGATCGTTCCTAATATTTCTTCAGTGTGCTTACTTTTAATCAAGTTTTCAATGCATTTATTTTGGTGCTACTTTATCTGAGTTTTATGGTAACAAAAAACCCCACAGAGTTTAAGGATAACATTAAGGTCTGAAATATATATCTAAAACATTTCTTCCATGAGAAGTAGAAAGATAACACAACATCCTCCATTGTTGATTCTGGGCATTTGAAGACATGCTATTCAGCTGAACCAAATGTGCATCTATGTTAAATCCTTCATAGTGAAAACAAAGTCCATTCAAACTGATAAAACTTTACCCTCTTTCTCCTAATACAGATCAAAGAGATACAGATCCTTACCAGTCAGATAAATATAGATCTCCTAATACAGATCAAATGTTTCCAATGCTCATATTTTAACAAGAATTACAACCTCATTTTTAACACCTCTTTTTAAATTATGTGACCCAGTGCAGAAAACAATCAAAGCATCTTCACTGTTCATATTACCATTTCTTCTTGGTGATATTTTGAATATTTTTGCTGATGGCTTCAAAAATGCTGGAGTTAAATATAGCTACAAATCAAAGAGAATTTAGTTAAAGCCATAAAAGAAAGGCTTTATAGCCAAGAAAAGATGCACCACGTTAACCCCTCCCATATCCCAAGGAGAGGGATAAAGGTTATAAATGTAACAGGGGCATTTCACCTGAAACTTCACTAGGAAAAAAAAAAAATTAAAAAACTCACCAAACTCTGCAGCTGTCCCAGCTTATTTTTGTTCCTTCTGCTGTTTCTAATAAGGACATCCAAGTTGTTTTCGGAACTTATTCCTTATATAACAAAGAATAGCACTTTTCCTGTACTTAGAAATTTCATAATCCTTAGGGTTTATCTCAACAGTAATTAACCTTTGTGGCAACCAGCCAGATAAAATTCCATAAATCTCTTGGAATCTACAACCTTGCAACTAACTTATTTTTTCTTCTTCTTTTGAAGAAATTAAAAGACAATCAAATCTTGAATTTAAGTGACAGCAGAGTAGTGCAGGAATATTCTTATATTTCATCATATTTATTACTTTTCAAGTAAATATTCTTGAATCCCTAATTGCAATATTAAAGAACATAGGCTCAAAATTCTTGAGAAATTTCTTAAAATGTAAGAGCAATACCTCTATTATGGCAAGCGGATGGGGGTGAAGCTTCCTTCTTTCACTGAATATTTAAAAGAAGACAACTGAAAAAAGAATGCTAGTATCCAGATGGTGAGCAAAGTAGGTTCATAGCAACATATGATTTTTAAAATATATTTAATATTGGCAGAGTAAAGAATGTATGCAAAGCCATCTATGTCCCAAACCATTTATCTGATTATTAATGTCAGTTGCCATCCAAAGATCCTTACTTGCAATATCACAGGATGATAAGATGTTAGAATTGTAGAATGCGTTGGGTCAGAAAGAACCTTTAAAGATAATTTAGTTTCAGTGCCCTTAAAATAGGCAGAGGCATCGTTTCTTAGATGTGCTTGTTTAAGCCCACATCCAACCTGACCTTGGAAACTTCTAATACAGGGGCATTCACAACTTCTCTGGGCAAGGTGGTCCAGTGTCTCACCACCTTCACAGTAGAGAATTTCTTCCTTATGTCCAATCTGAATTTGCCATTTTTGTGGCCCTCCTCTAGATCTGCTCCAACAAGTGTATGTCTTTCTATGACCCTAGAGCTGGTTGCAGTTCTCCAGATGGGGTCTCATGAAAGCAGAGAGGAAGAATCACCTCCCTTTTTAGGCAACACAGGATGTGACTGGCTTTCTTGGCTACAAGGATATGCTGCCTGCTCATATCTAAGTTTTCACCCATTAGCATCCCCAAGACCTTCTCAGGAGAACTTCTCTCCATCCAATCATCCCCCAGTCAGTGCTGATTTTGGGGATTGTCCCAATTGAGATGGAGGACCTTTCGCTTCACTATACTGAACTTCATGTAGTCTCACTCCTAAAGCCTATCATGTTGCCTCTGGATGTCATCCTTTCTCTCTAGTGAATCAACTGTACCACTCAGCTTGGTGTCACCCACACTGTCGTCAATAACAGAACTCTAAGGCACACTGCTTGTTACCGATTTCCATTTGCACAAAGAGACCTTGACTGCAACTCTTTAAAGCAGCCATTCAGCCAAATCCTCATCCATCAAACAATCAACCTATCAAACCCATATCTATCTAATTCAGTGACAAGGATGTTATGTAGGACCTTGTCAAAGGCCTTACAGAAGTCAAGGTAGCTCTTCCCTTGTCTACTGATGCAATCACTCCATCACAGAAGGCCAATAAATTAATCAGGCATGATTTGCTCATGATGAAGCCATGTTGGCTGCCTCTAATCACGTCACTGTCATCTATATGCCTTGAGATATCTTACAGTAGGATCTGTTCCATGATCTTATCAGGCACAGAGATCAGACAGAACTAGGAATCTAGTGTACTGTAGCCAAATATAACAACTAGAGATGGCATAGAGAAAACTTCAGCAACTGAGCATTTCTATAAGATCTGTAAATCTGCAGCTCCCCATGTTTATCTCCCAGTTAGCAGTGATGTACAGATAAGGTTTTCAATTCTTAGTTGATTTCTCTAAGCAAATACAACTGAAGACTTTCTGTTTAAACTAAATATGAGGTGCAGAGGAGTTGCTATGCTGGGGACAGTTGAACCATGAAAATCAGAGGTGCGGAGCATGAACAAGGGAAGGAGATGAATTGTAACACTTCAGACAACATGGAACTGTAACTTAAGATCCATTGAATGAGTGAAGAAAGATTTTAAAAAAAATAGGTCTTTTGCACTAGAAAAAGATAAGAAAGGAGCATAAGTAAATCTGTGTAAAGTACTTACAAACAAGTTCTTATAACCAATTTGCATGTAACAAATACATGTCCAAATGAAAGAGTTGAAGTTGTTAATATGTCCAAGGCAAATTTTAGCTCCACTGATGGGCAAAAGTTAAGATTTCTAAACAGTTACAAACTCCTAAAGTTATGCAAACCACTACATTTTTACCATGCAGCAAATTCGGGAATAAGTCAATTCAATTTACAAAAATAATATAATTTACTCTGTGTTGGTTTTGATTTTGATTGTGAATTTTTTGTTTGTTTGGTTTGGATTTCTTTTTGGTAGAAATATTAACACAGACTTATTTTGTGTAGAAAGAATTTCAAGGTGGATAGAGCCATGACTTCTGGAAATACAAATTTCCTCCATGTACGCTTTTTAAACCTGTGTGAGACCTGACAGTTTTTGCCATGAAGACAAATCTGTTTGTGGTTTTTAATAGGTTTCAATATGTTTCAAACATAAATATATGAACAGCTAAGCTGAGATCTGTAGTTTTTCAGCTTCTGTGATGTGAAAGACCATAGATAATAAGTAATGAACCAATGTCTTACAGAGAGAAGTTTATGATATTTGCGTATTTCTAGGAGATCTATATCTTAATCAAAAGCTGTTGAATATAATTTTAACAGCTTTCAAAACTCAAGGTAAAGAACTTAGAATTAAGATCATTTCTTAATAATTAAATTTAATTATAAAATAAAAAAGTAAAATAAAAAAAAAGAAAATAACAACTTGTTTAACAGATGGCTCTACTAATTCGAAAGTTAGGAGCATATGGTAACTCTCAACTGCCCCTCATTAGAAAAGACAGCCCTCATTTTAGACCCAGATCTCACACCAGCCCACTCAGACCTGCTGTTCTCACATATAATACTGTAAATTATTTACATCAGATAAGATAAATCATGAAAACAGGACTACTGAAAAATCTCATTTATTTGTTGAAAGACTGAATTTCAAAAACTGCTCAGTATCCTAAGACTTCTTTTCCAGGATGTGAGGGTCAGATATCAAAAAGAAATCAGAATTGACCAATCCTTCTCGTTCTCACTTTGAGCTAATGAACACACAGGGATCTTGTGCCTCTGGTCTCATTTCATAGGATCTGCATTAATATCAGCTAACTTAAATATCTCTAGAGTAGATAGCTATGTATGAGCTAAGAAAAAATGGACTCCTTCCATGCACAGTGGAAACAGAAGGACACCTTTAAGTGCACAGTTCAGTTTAATTGTTTTAGACTACTTTAGAAAGCTAGGACCTTTATCCCCAAAGTACCTATTTCTCGTGTTGAACAAGGGATCTATTGCGACTACCTCAGAGGTAAATATTAGCTCAGTCAGTTAGACCATAGTGCTGATAACACCAAGGTCACGGGTTCAATCCCCGTTCAGTCCCCATATGTTGCCTGGTCTAGTTGAGAGGCGTCCCTGCCCATGACAGGGAGGTTGGGTTAAATGATCTCTAAGGTCCCTTCCAGCCTAGGACATTCTATGATTCCATGATTCTATGATTCTATGATACACTGCAGACAAGCAGAAGTTAGGTCAAAAGAACTCTGCCCTATATGGGTAAATTGTGAGAATGTCTGAAAATTGAGGCTTTCTTTTTCTTTTAGTAATCAACATCTTGAATATGTATTTTCAAACAGCTTTAAAAGCCATCACTGGTGTGCACCTTATTTAATCTTTATCTCATAAAATATTTAGGTTTAGTTTGATGTATCTTGTAGCAAAATAAGAAGAAAGACTTTATAGGCTTAATTCAGGAAGAGTTCTGGAAAGAATGGTAGGATGTGCATAATGTACACACATATATGTACAGAAGGAATGATTACATTTAAAATTGAATTAATACTGTGTACCAGCTTTCCAATCCATACACACCCACAACTTCCTACAGACATCTTTATACTTTTTCTAGTGTGTCTCTTTTCCAAAACAATGTTATATTTTTATGATTTAAAACTTGAGCAAAGTGATTTCAAACTTTTCAGAGTCATGGCAGTAAGAAAATTAATGTGATCTCATTGTAAAATGCTTTCTACATTTGTCTATAGATATATGTGCATGTGGTGTGTTTTTCCTAGAACACAGAAAGGGTTGAAGTCAAATATTTGAAGTTGTTCATATATAAATATGTGCTGGATAAACAGCATATAAGTTGCAAACACCTTGGAATACACTTACAGATTGTGGCTAAACAACCAAGAATAACCTAAATATATATGAGATGATCTTCTAGTTTTGGCTGGGATAGAGTTAATTTTCTTCACAGTAGCTAGTATGGGGCTATGTTTTGAATTTGTTTTGGAAACTGTTGATAACATAGGGATGTTTTAGTTACTCCTGATCAGTGCTTACACAGATTCAAGGTCTTTTCTGCTCTTCACCCCACTCCATCAGCGAGTAGGCTGCAGGTGCACAGGGAGTTAGGAGGGGACACAGCCAGGACAGTTGATCCCAAATAATCAAAGGAATATCCCAGACCATGTGGTGTCATGTTCAGCAAAAAATAGGAGGAAGGTTGGCCAGAGGGCTTTTTTTTAGGGATTAGCTGGGTGTTGGTTGGTTGGTGGTGAGCAACTGTTTTAATGTGCATAATTTCTTTGGGTTTATCTGTGTGTCTTTGTTATTTTCCTTTTAATTACTCTACTACTTATTATTACCATTTATTACTAATAAATTATCTTTATTTTATTTTATATGTATTATTTAACTGTTCCTATCTCAGCCCACAAGAATTCTTTCTTTTAGCCTTCTCTCTCCATCCTGCCTCAGGAAGGGAGTGAGCAAGTGACTGTGTGGTGCTTAGTTGCCAGCTGCAGTTAAACCATGACAGATGAATATGTATCTGCATATATTTTTTTGTCTTGTGAAGCACCCAGTCAATAATATTGAGCCAAGTATGCCTGAATTTTTAAAAGTGATATTTAGTTTTCTGCTTCTCCTCTTCTAATGCATGGTTTACCATGAGCTAAAGCATAGGCTGTCAGTCTGAGGGGCTTCCATTCTGCCTTGTTCAGATCCTCTGCTGCTGGAGTGCAGCCAACACTGCACTACATCTGACTCTACCATAAGAGTTGAGCAGATTGATATGTTTTCAAAAAGCCTATTTTTTCTTTTTCTTTTTCTTTCAGAAAATACTTTTTGTCTACAGTGGACTTTATGGAAAGACATAGTTTTCAGTTAAAAGATCAAAATAAAAATTCTTAGGATATATCGGACCTTCAATAGCGTGTTTCAAAGGGAAGAATGTAAGTCTAATGAGTAAACCAGATATTATTCACTTATTTGTTTAGTGACAGACATTTGAATGCTTTATATGAAAAACACATGTCCATTGGCAACAAACATGAGTCCTTTGGCTATCTGGAATATTGTACCACACAGCCATATATCGCGTTGATGTTGTTACAGCATACATTACTAAGGGTCAAAACAATGGCAGAGGGAAAGAAAATATGGGATACAGTAGAGATTTGCCTGAGGAGGTTGGAGCAATCTGATAGTGTTGTAAACTGTATAGGGACGGAGGAACACTAGGGTATTGCTGGAGTGATAAGATTGGGGATGAGGTTTAGTGGATACAAATCACCAACCTACCTGAAGCCCACCCTTGTCAAAACTGTAGAAGGCATTACACTGAGAATTTTAAAAAGTTTAGTCAAACTAATATTTTTTTTATTTTTTTTCCCCACAGACCAAAGCAGATGACTGTGGAAAATGAGAAGAGTAAGTCTGATAGTTCCATTAAACAAATGATTGCTTGGGATCAATTCAGAAATAAAGTAACATTAAATTTGACCTACAATGAGTAATAATGTGTGCAATCATACAAAGCTGTATTTTAAGAAGATTTTAAGAGAGAAAACAGGACAACAAAAATTAAACAGAGAAAAAAATTCACACAATTTTTATCCTGCTCTCAAATCAGGAAACCTAATAACAGTCAAACACATACCGTGAATAGAAGTCAGCATAAGATACCCTACTGTTACTAAAGTACGCTACTGTTACTCTATTCTTTGTAATCTCCATGTTTCCTATACTTTACATATAATGCTAACTTTTTCACTTGTTTGGGTTTTTTTTCACTCTTTTATGCTTTTATTTATGATTATTTTATAGTTTCTCATCTTTTTTTTTTCTTTTTGTAAATGGATGTTTTCTATTTGATTCTCTTCTGCTTCCTTCAGATCTGCTTATATGCATATCATTGCTCTTGTGTCTTCATTTAATATATTTTCCATAAGGTATTTGACAACTTTGCACCCTTTTGTATATTTACACCTTCTTTTAATCCTTTTTAGCGTTTACAACTCTCAAATGCGTGCATTGTATATTTCTAAAGCTACAGCCATTTCCTACTTATGCACGCTTCCATTCTCTTTCTCTTCAGCAAATTATCTCCTTCTTTCTACTTGTGGATGAGGTAGAACATAATGCACACTTTATTCCTGAACCATTTGTTATTCAACTAATCTTTCTTCAGTTCTTCTGAGATTACCTCAGAACCAATATTGATCTGGACCATTATAATTTCAATATTTATTTTACTGATCATTCTTTCTCTCCCATTTTCAACATATATTGATGAAGTACCAGATTCTTGTATTTATAAATGTATGACAAGGGGAAGCAAACAAAAACCAGAAGAATGAAAAAAACTTATGTTTCGGTGTCACTTCAAAATATACTATAAAAAGCATAATCAAAAATGCATTGTCAGAAACCTGTAAAAGTGAAAGAAGGGAGTTTGTTTCTTATTTATTTTGTATTTTTATTTTGTTTTTTTACTGAACATGTGAAGAATCCTGACATTCCACAAAAATGACAAGCTCATGTGACAGGTGTTATTTGATAATGTATGTGGAACAAAGAAGATAAAAACCTGACCAAAAAGCCAAAAAAGGATTTGCTAAGAAATTTAAAATGAAAAAAATATATCTATCATGCTCTAAGTATTGCTGTGGTAAAAGTGAAGAAAGTTCGTAATGAATGTATGTTAGACCAATACATTGGACATTTGATAATATCTCTTAGCTGTCACTGAAAATAACATCAAGGAATAGAGCCAGTGTCTGTAAAAAGCTAAGGAATATTGATAACTAAAGCAATTCAAACTGCTTTTACACTGGTTACTCTGCATAAATGGTCTCAAACACACAGTGAATCACGAAAAATTTATACAGCTATTTTGCTGTGAAGCCAAACATATCCTTAACTATGAACTACAGAAGGTAGGAGGACAGAATACCTTAGAGATAAAATATAAATTAAGGACTAAAAAAATTACTAGATATGCATGAAAAAAATGTTTTTACTCTGCTGTTGCTATACTCCACAAACAAGTGATAAAAGCAAAATCTTGCTTAGCATTGTTTTCTGAAATATTATGTTAATTAGCAAGACTTTCCAAACACTGTCAGGGAACAGTCTTTATATAGTCCATATTTGTTCAGGAAAATTCTTTCATTCAAAGAGATTGTATATTAAAATGTAGCTCTGAAAATTAAGAAGGATAGATTGTGTTATAAGATAAGAACATCCTTATGGAGAAGAATAAATGTTCTTTTAAAACAATATCCTGTCTCCAGTCTCCAGCAGTGACGAACTGCGATGCTTGAGGAAAGAACGTAAGGAAAATAATTTAGATTCTTTCTGCTCTTCCAGTTTTTAGTAACCCAAGATCCTGAGCTAAAGTGTTCTTCGGCACCACTTCTGTATGGCCAAGAGTCACAATGAAGGTCATTTGGATGACTGTTAAACCATGCAGTGTTTAACTTATTGTTTTTAAAGGTCATCTTAATTTTGTTAATTCATTCATGTCCTTCATTTCCTTCTCTGTGACTTTTGAAGACATTCTGAAAGTTGTTACCTGTATTCAGCCTTCACTGTGTGCTAAGGAGTTTTATTTGATTGTTTTATCTCCTGGTTTTGTCCTTCTCTAATATTTAAGAGCTTTTCACTACAAGGATTGAAAAAGAAATTGGCAGGCTGCATTGGGAAGAAAACACATTTCCATGCAAACTGTCTTCTACTGTCGAAAGGGAATTCTGTTACATCCCTCACACACGAACAAAAAACCAACTTCCTATCTCCATCTTTTTATTCCTTTCAGTCCTTACCAGAAGAGTTTGCTTCCTCTGTTGTTCCATGTGTGTTTTGGAGACATCAGAACCACCTGTACCTGGAATGTCTTAGTGAAGTCCCCGACACTTAAACACAGTTTATGAGGAGTCCATCACGTCATTTGTGCTTTATACAAACCCATTGAGCCAATGAAGGACAGAATTGTGCCCAACAGCTGTATGAATTTTATTATACATTATAAAAATCAGTTAGTGTCTGAATAATTACATACTCAGCTGCCTCCTGAGTAACAAAATGCATGATTCCTTATTAAGATTACAGAACAAAACATGAATAGCTTCTTCAGCATACTGCTTTAAGACAAATGACTCATAAAATTTTTGAGGAGAAAAAGAAATATTGTAATCTTGAAGGACAATGGTATTTTTATACTTCAAAATGTTTTACTCCAATTGACCTATTTTCAAAATAAGTTTTTAAACTGATTTTATGTTGTCTAGTATATTGTATTTGTATACAATAGATCTAGTTTTGATTCTATATATACATATAAATGTACCTATGACTACATATAAACACATAAATACTTACAGAAATACATATGTGTGTATGTTTAACATCGATATCTGTAGTTGTATGTATATCTGTGTCTGCATATATATAAAACTTCCTTCTGATCTTTGTGTGATCCACTGAACCCCCTGCAATTATGCACAGGAAACAAATACTGGCTAATGTTCTTCATCAAAAGCAGAAACAGTTGTATTAGATGTGGAGATGAGGGCAGGTTGGCATTATTGTTGAACAGTGGCAGACCTGAGGGGCTGCCAACAATAGGTGGGCAAACAAAGGTCTGCAGCAAGGAATACTCTGCAATCAGCCTCCTAGAAGGAATAATCAGCAGCTTTTTCCCTTCCAAGAAGAACTTTGAAACACTGATATCTAAGACTAGATTCACCAAGAATTTTAAAATAAACTTTTGTAAAAAATGAGATAATTTCATAGAAATATTTCTTATTACTCTACTGAGCCATATATTTCAAGATTTAAAAGTCATTTTAGTGCAACAATATTTTAGTAACAACAGACATACAACCACATACATAGACACACATATATAGATATAACTCTGGTACATGCTGAAAGTGGAGAAGAGAACTTGTTAATTGCTTGTAGTTAAAAATGAACTTGTTTTTTATTGTTTTCACAGGCACATTCGTTTTCCTAGAGTAGTTCCAATGTAATACAAACTTACAAGGCAATAAATAATACAATCAGATTCATGAAGTCATCTAAGTAGCTTAACAGATTGATCTTTGTGCCACTGGTGATATTATCACAGAATTACAGAATAAACGAGTTCGGAGGGACGTCAAAAAGTCATCTAGTCCAACCTCCCTTCCAGAGGAGGAATAGGGTCACACAGAAACATGTCCAGACTGATTTAATGTCTCCAGAAAAGGAGACTCCACAGCCTCCCTGGGCAGCCTGTTCCAGTGCTCTGTCACCCTCACAGGGAAAAAGTTTTCCCTAATGTATTTGTGGAACATCCTCTGCTCCAGCTTGCACCCGTTATCCCTTGTCCTGTCATTGGACATCACCGAAAAGAGCCTGGCTCCATCCTTCTGATACTCACTCTTTACATATTTATAAATACTAATGAGTTCCCCCCTCAGTCTCCTCTTCTCCAAGCTAAAGAGACTCAGCTCCTTCAGCCTTTCCTCACAAGGGAGATGTTCCACTCCCTTCATCATCTTTGTGGCTCTGCACTGGACTCTCTCAAGCTCTTCCCTGTCTTTCTTGAACTGAGGAGTCCACAATATTCCAGATGTGGCCTCATCAGGGCACATGATGATGTGCTAGCCACACATCTTCTAATATATCCCAGGATGCCATTGGCCTTCTTGGCCCTGAGGGAACATTTCTGGGTCATGGTCATCCTGCTGTTCACAAGAACCCCCAGGTACATCTCCCCTATGCTTCTTACCAACAGGTCTGTCCCCAACCTATACTGGTACTTGGGGTTGTTCTTTCCGAATGCAAGACTCTATTCTTTTCTTTGTTGTATTTCATTAAATTTTTCCCCACCCAACTGTCCAATCTGTCTAGGTCTCACTGAATGGCAGCACAGCCTTCTAGTGTGTCAGCCAGTCCTCCCAGTTTTGTGTTGTCAGCAAACTTGCTGAAGGGGCACTCTATTTCCTCATCCAGGTCTTTGATAAATATACTGAATAGTACTGGTGCCAGTACCGACCCCTGAGGGACTCCACTAGATACAGACCTCCAACTAGACTCTGTACCATTGACCACAAGTCTCTGACTTATTTCCTTCAATATTTTTAAAAGACCATCATGTTCATTTTAACACAATTATATTAAAAGGTATTATTTCTCTGAGGACCACAGAACAAATGCTGATCTAATTAGTTTCCTGATCTGTATTGGCACCTGATGATGAAAGAAGAAAGTAGAACTGACTCCCCTCCATATTGTTTCTAAGACATCAGTTATGCAGAACATTTTGCCCAGATGCTTGACGCATATGCAGTCTTGTCTGTTAGTCTGTCAGTCACTGATTCCACGGCTGTGTCCCATCTATTCAGTTCTGCATTTTCGCTTCCTCACAACACGTTCTGTGAAACCCTGTGAAATCCTGTGAACATCCTGTGAATTATTGCACTGTGTAACTGAACTTTATCTCAACTCCAGTTAATTAAATCAATACTCAACCCTGTGCTTTTCACAGGCACTACTGACGGGCATTGACTGACAACATTGGCTTTATAAAACATCAAAGTATAAGACTTTGTATGGCAAGTTATTTCTTTTTCCTTCTCTTCATCACAGCTGCTGACATTTTGGCTATATCTAGTGGGTGACAGTGATTCAGCCAGGGCAGTACCATGCAGTGTAATAAGAAAGCAAGAAGGTATTGTCTGTGACTGAAATTCCCTAGTGAGAGCTACAATGTGTAAAATCTTTCTGTTGCTAACATGTTTGAAAAATGTAACCTTAACGAAAAGAACAAAATGATACTTCTCACAATCCTTAGACAAACCTCTATAAATACACTTAAGTGTCTACAGAGGTACTGTAATCATTGTATATTTGAGGAATTCATTATTAATGATACTTGCATAAAAAGTTCTGGAGATAACAACATATTTTTAGTCTTATGGTATACATTCAGAGGTTGCAAAGGTGAAATAAGAGACAGATTGCATCCTTTCCCCAAGAGATGTACAGCAGCTATTTTTCTTAGTCACAGAAAATTATTAGGTGATGTGAAGTTTTCAAATTCATATTTTAAAATGACAATAAGACCTTTATACTAATGCATGTTCTAGTAATATTTGTATAGGAGCAATAATGAATATAAATATTTTTTTTTCTATAATACACATATCTTCCAGATCTTAAAACAAATGAGAGGTTTGATTTGAAAAATGTGTATGAAAGGAAAAGGTTAATTAGAGTATTCTTGTTGTAAGAGTCACATCATTGTCAATGGTCACAACAAGTCTCTCAAGCAATGCATAAAAAAATGTTTCAATGGAATAATCTGGACTGAAGAAACAGTATATACTTTTCTCCTAAAATATTTTTTTACAACCAAAACTCTATCTTTAATGCTTACAGAAATAACTAATATTCTTCCTTTAAAAGGGATATTTCAATTATCTTTGATTAATGATGTGCCCATTATGAGGTTTTATTTTCAGTATGTTATAGAATTTCAGTATGTTATAGAATTTTCAGTATGTTATAGAAATATAGGATTGTAGGATGGTTTGGGTTGGAAGGGACCTTAAAGATCAGCCAGTTCCAACCTACCTGCTACATGCAGGGACACCTTCCACCGGACCAGGTTGATCAAAGCCCCATCTAACCTCACCTTGAACACTTCCAGGGAGGGGGCATCCACACCATCTCTCGAAAACTTGCTCCAATGTCTCACCAACCTCAGAGTGAAGAACTGAATATCAGTTATAACTGATACAATTTAACCTTTATACTGTTATTGTTACGATAGGTCTCTTTTTTAGCCTGATTTTACTTGTTTTAAGTTTCTGGGAAGATTTCATCCTGATTAGCCCAGGTTTTTTTTCCTTGAGGCAAATCACAGAATCACAGAGTCACAGAATGTTAGGGGTTGGAAGGGACCTCTGAAGATCATCTAGTCCAACCTTCATCTAGTCCAACCTTCATCAAAATAGACTGTTTAAATATAAGTAAATTTTAGGTCACCATAACAGATTCTTTGATTAACCAGTTTCTCTAGACTCCAGAACCAATAGTTTGATAAAGACTGTTTCTATCTTTTTTTCCTTAAAAAAAAAAACAAACCAAAACAAAACGTTATTTTTTAAACTGTCACTTTCTATATTTTAAGAATTTTTTAAAAAATAGACTTGTTAAAATATGAAAGTTGAAATTTCAAAAGAATACCATGTTTCTCAAGACACTTAAGCCTTTCTTGATCACAGTTACAGCAAAAATAAACAGATGTAATACTCAGAGCTTCTGAATATGTTGCAAGTTTCAGAGATGCTATTCATTTATGCTTTTCCATAAAGTGCTTGGTCATCTATCCTTCAAGTGGGAAAGTGGACATGTTGACGATTCTACATCTTCACATCACATCGATGTTGTTCCAGACAAGATGGATAGGATGTAAGTGCATGTTACTTGGATGACAACCATGGCCATAAGGCTTTGATCTGTAGGCAGAAGAGATGCCGAAGTTCCCCAACTGAAAAGTCAAAGCCTTGAGTCTCATTCCATACAGAAAGAAGGAATTTACAAAGTTCTAAAATGGGATCTGAAATTGAAGAAGAAATCAGAGGAAAGCTGTAGTGGGAGTAAAATATAGTTGTAATATTAGCAAAAAAAAAAAAGTAAACAAAAGGAATTTCAAAAGAAATTAAAAGGAATTTCTCAGGAAAGGAAATTAGTTAAAATTACACAAAACCCCCACAAACCCTGTAAATGGACAATAGATTTCCCATATAAACGATTGCGCAATTCTTCCTGCAAAATTGGTGGATTTTTAGGGAGATAAAAAACAAGTAAAAAAAGTGCATGGAAATGGAATGTCACTGAAAAAGTGACACATTCAGGAAGAAATGTGCCATTTCTGTGAAGTTCTGATCAGCCTATGCATAATTGCATAATTGCACAGAACTCCACAGTTCTTGTTAATCCAATTTTATTCGGATGATTAAGTATTTTGAAATAGCAACTGAGATGTAGCAAAAGCAGACTATCAGTCATATTTTCTCTGTCTCTCTAAGAATAGCAGGAACTGAAAGATAAAAGGACACCAGAAAAGTATGTGTGTGGGAGTTAGGAGAGTACTAATGCTCTGAAGGGGAGATCAAAAGGTTGTGCATACAGATCCAGCTGTAGGCACCAGCCACTGTTCCCAGCAGCAATGAGTCTCCAGCTGGGTGTATGGTACTATCCGCTGCAGCATCTGCAGGAAAGCTGTCTGATCTTCCCTTTGTGAGAGGTATCTCAGGCCACGAAAGAATCTAGGAAGAAACTTTCTGCACTGCTTTGGCCCTTACAGTATTTCGTCTTATTGTTGTGCTGATATCTGACACTGTCCACTCTGCTTCTGCTTAGCAGCAGCAGCATCCTGGTTTGTATCAGGAATAATGTAGCCGGCTGGAGTAGGGAAGTCATCATCCCCTTGTACTCAGCACTGGTGAGGTCACACCTTGAATCCTGTGTTCATTTTTGGGCCCCTCAGGACAAGTAAAACACTAAAGTGCTGGAGCATGTCCAAAGAAGGGCAATGAAGCTGATGAAGGATGTCAAAACCAAGTCTTATGAGGAGTAGCTGAGGGAACTGGGGTTGTTTAGCCTGGAGAAAGGAGGCTGAGGGGAGACCTTACTGTCTGCAACTACCTGAAAGAAGGCTGTAGTGAAGTGGGGATCAGTCTTTTCTCCCAAGTAAAAACTGATAGAACAAGAAGAAAGGTCTTCAAGTTGCACCAGGGGAAGTTTAGGTTAGAGATTAGGAAAAATTTCTTCACCAAAAAGGTTGTTAAGCATTAGAGCAGGTTGCCCAGCGAAATGATTGAGGCATCATCCCTGGAGTTATTTAAAAGACATGTGGGACTTAAGAACATTTTTTGGTGGTAGACCTGGCACTGCTAGTTGATGGTCAGACTCGGTAATCTTGAAGGTCTTTTCTAACCTACATGATTTTATAATTCTATGATTCTATTCAGGACACGGAAAAACAATTTGCCTCTGTAGCTTTATAATAATCTTTAGTGAAATGAGCTCAGACAAACACATTTTTCTAGGGAACTTTACAAGAAGGTTGTTATACCTTAGCCCTGTAAATACAGTAAGTATCAGTATAGTTATACTGATGAAGTATTTTTTATAATGTTCCACCCCTCAAATTCCCCTGTGTGATGGAAGATGGAAACACAGACTACTCTGCAGCAATGTTGGTGGGCCAGCACCATGTTTCTCTTGAGTAAAATTCCTGGGATGTCTCTGGTAAAAGCGTTTTTCACAGGTAATGGAGGTGAGGGAGCAAGGGGAATACAAACATGCTGCAGTTTGCCTAAAATGCAGAAACATCTGCTTGAGTCATAAGTGGCTTGCTGGCTGAGTTCAGCAAAAGAATCCAGCAATTAATCTGAAGTGTCACTATATACAATAGAAATTGGTGTAGAGGGCTTCTGGGGACATAAGGGTAGCTCTAGTGGCCAAATATTGCGTATATTTCTGTGGTTTATTCATTTTTAAAGACTTTACTGCACTCAAATAGTAAACTTTTCTAAGAATAAAGTCTTCTTAGTGATTTTCTTCATAAGTGGTGACCTACTTTGTGGAGATAGCTATGTCAGCATGGATACAGGAATTTCTAAGAAGATTCATATGCCTACAAATTCCTGTTTGTGGAAAAAGAGAAGTTACTAGTTCTTTCTTTAAATAAATAGGTCGAGATAATCAAATTTATAATGCTTGGGGCCAACTTCGCCCTTTGGATACAAACTTGATTGGACAACTATACATACACAAATATAGAAGAATTTGCCTTTTACGTTACTTCCTTTTCAAAGATTTCACTTCTGATCTTCTACCTGTTTAAAAACAAGATTCCACTCTGAGATCATCATATAGTCCCTGGTCAGTTACAACAGACTTCAAAATTTTATTTTCAGGAATTTTTCTTAAACTGAAATCCCATCATTATTATGAAGTGCAGAAAATAGTGTGTGAGTTACATATGAAGAACAGAGTTTTCTCCAATTTCAATTTCTCATTTTTTTCCTGGAGTATATCTCAAGTATCTCAATATTACTATCTGTATCACCCCACAGGACTGATCAAAAAAACACCTAAAGCTGTAAGACTGATTTTGAAGGATTTTAGATCAGGCCTTAATGGACTTCCAGCTTAAAAATTAGCTCAAACTTTGTTGCTTTTTAAGCTTTTTATATAGTTAGTTTTATTCTTTTTATAGATACGTTTGCAAATAAAATTTTTAGACTGGATTTTTCAATCAAGGCACGTACAAGTTTATCTCCTGACCCAAACTGGGTTAGCTACCAACTGAACTATCTTGATGATATTTTACAGTTTTGATGGTTTATATGTTTATGTGCGAGTTTCTTCCATTCTGTTTTTATATCTCTGTGAAAACTTTAAATTCTACCACAACACCGTGACAGATTTTTATTTTTTTTTTAATTTTGGTTATTCTTCTGAGAAAGGAAATACTAGAAGGCTGCAATTTTCTCTATGCAATTACTTTGTGGAATCTTTTATCCTAATGTAGTTGAAGCATTAATAATAAGGAGATATCTCAATTCAATTGAAATGTTTAGCTTTCCAAGCTTCACTTTTTATTTTTGTACACTATTGGCAACATACATATTTCAGAAAAATACTTCACTCAGAGCTCTTATGAAAATTTATACAAATTTCAAATTTACATATTCATACTTTAGGGTGGAATTTGCCCAAAACAACATGTGCAACAAATACAAATTGGAGTTTTAAAACTAGCTTTTGTCCCATGATATGTGACACAGAATAAGACTCATTCAACAGAAAAATTAGAACCCTGAATCCTGCATTTCTCTCACACAATTACAGGCAAATAATTTAAGATACTCTGTCTTTGTAGTCCTAAATTTTGAAAATCATGAAGGATGTGAAGAAGAGTTATTTGTAAACGATAACTTATTTCCTTTGAGGAAATGTGCTATATTGTGTTTTCTACTATTTTTTTAGAAAGGGCACCTTGTGGGCATGACCTGCTTATAGTATAATTATAAGCTAATTTTAAAGCAAGATCAAAGCTTCATAACCAAAATACTTTCCCTAAAGAAATCCTTTGCTAAAGCATTCTTGATGTTGTTTGAAAATGGCACTAATTTCTCTACACAGATTAATGGTTTGAAGTCACTATATTTTCCTTGTGGCTACTTTAAAATCTTGTTTCTCATGCATTACCAGCCTAACTTAAATCATCAATAATTTATATTATTAAACATTTGGAGAAAGCAAAAAGGGAATGTGGGGGACAATTACACCTGGCAGTCACCCAGGTCAGATATGTGACAGCCAGCAATACTCCTGTACATTATGCCTTTATTCAGTTATTTTTAACAATCAGATAAATTTCTGAAGCATCAACCTAATATTCATATCAACATCAGAATGCCAGGAAAACAAAAAAAATCTATTCTAACACCTGGAAACAGAAGTGGTAATGTCTACAGTAGAATTCTATTCTTTACTAATCAAGCATCCTGAGCTGATACAACAAGGAAGACTAACAAAATGCATTTGTCCAGATTCCAAATTTTCCATTTTTCAAATGTCTTCTCAGCTCATTTCCAGTTTCCATTTTAAATTTGTTCTTCCTGTAGGAAATATGTGTTACTTAATCAACATAGAGAATGTTAGACACCTGCAATCTACTAGTCATGAGGTAGGCATGACTGAGCCACACACTCAGATCTCAACACAAGCATGTTACGCATAAAAAGATGCTTAAAGATTTTCTGTGTTTTTTTTAATTTTTTTAATTTATTTTCCCATTCTGATAGTGAATCCATTCAGCTTGATACATTATATTTCCCTGTCTTCTTTGTTGCTTCTCTTTTGAGCTGTCAGCAGTATAATGTTTACTAGAACTGGTTTCTGCAGCGCATTCTGCCTGTATGTCTGTTGCAACAGGGAGTTTTAAATTTGCAGGGCAGCTTCTAAATCCAAGATATTCAGCGTTCTTGTGGTACATCTAAAAATGGCCAGGTTTTGCTACATATGGAATAACTCTGAAATATCTTATAAGAATAAAACTCTCTGTGTAACAGGAGCTCCGCATTTGTCAAAAGAGTAGATCTTTCGCCTTCTACCAAAGACTCCAAGAGGAGGAAGGATTATACAACTTACTTTCTGAAGCTAGCAGGATTAATAGAAGTTTGCATAGGTGAACTTGTTGCAGCAGGTCCAGAGGAGGGCCTCACAAATATTCAAAGGGCTGGAGCATCTCTCCTACAAGGACAGACTGAGAGAGTTGGGCTTATTCAGCCTGGAGAAGAGAACACTCTGGAGAGACCTTATAGTGTCATTCCAGTACCTGAAGGGGGCTACAGGAAAGCTTCTGAGGGACTATTCACAAGGGTGTGTAGCAACAGGACAAGGGGCAGTGGTTTTAAGCTCAAACAGGGTAGATTTAGATTAGATGTTAGAAGAAAAAGCTCCTTACAATGAGGGTGGAAAAAAACACCGGAACAAGTCACAGGTTTGATGGGGCTCTGATCAACCTGATCTAGTTAAAGATGTCCCTGTTCACTGCAGGAAGTTTGGACTACATGGTCTTTAAAGGTGCCTTCCAACCCAAGGCATTCTATGATTCTATGATTCTAAGAAATGATCCTTAGACTTTAGTTTACAATTTTCTTTTCTTCCTGCTTTTAGGACACCAGTAAATATTGATACATGTAGCCATTGATATGTGTATTTTTTATTGCAGCTCATTAAAGTCTTGATTCTGGAAGGCTTCTTTAAGGAGAGTAACTTAGATTGTAGAGATTTTTTTGGTTTTTTTTAAAAAAGAAAATAATAATAATTTTAGGTAGTTTCCTAGAATCTAGTTGTGGATTCTTGGAAAATTAGAACAAAATCTTCCATTTTCCCACATATTCACCTTCTGGAAAAGAGTTTAAATATTATTTATACAAACATTTAAACTGTCAGAGCTTTTAAAATGACAGTAAATTTTGAAAATCTTATGGACCTGCCAAAGTTTTCTAAACTTCTGTACTGTTGTCCACAGATTTTCAGATGAAGAAGTACCCAGAACTGTTTTAACATTAAGCTCAGTGAACACTTGCATTCCTTACTAGACTAAAATGAAATTGCTTGTGGTCACTGATTTTAACTGTTCTCATAATTTTCCATTTTTCACTTCAATCTTGCTCTCTAGTTAGATGCTAATTAAAGATGTCTTACTCTGTAGTTAGAAACCTTCCTTTTTTTTTGTATAATAAGGTGACTTGTCTATTGTTTAGCAGTTACTCACGATGATATACAAATGTATAAGATGATCAACAATTGCAAAGTCAATTTTCAACAGATATAAAGCTATTTACACAATGTGAGTCTACTTACATAAAATTCCCCCTAGAATACACTATCTTTGTCAAGTTTTATGGGAATTATTCCAGAAATATTTTTTCTCTCACTCCTGTTGGTTTCTTATTCTATTTACTCTATTAATCAAAACTGTCTCACAATAGTCTCGTATTCCCCCACATTCTTGTCAGAGTTGACCATTACGTACATAAATGACCAGCAAAGAGGAGGGGAAGGAAATAATTACCTTAAAACTGGATATGTTGTCTAATATAGAATGAGTTCTTATCTGGATCTTTTGTAAAGCAACAAATTATACATTTGTCTCAGAAAAAAAAAAATCCTTAAAAATAATTTTGTCTGTTTCATGCTTTTTTCTTCAAGATTTATACAAGGGCTTATCACATCACAAAAAGCACAGCTAGTCATCATCATTTCATCATTCAAAACTCCCTATAAGAAAATATTCATATATGAACATTTTTTTTAGCTGTTTTTTGAAAAAATATAAACCTGATTTCTGACTTCCAGTTAGAAGATTTTATTTTTTTTCTTTTCCAGATTTTTAACTTTGTCTAAAAGCACTTAAAATGTTTTCACCTAGTTGTATTCTTGAAGTGCTGAAGAACAGCCTTTCTCCTCACATATCAGGTGACCTTTATTTTCATTACTCTCATATTTGTCTCAAATAGACCATCTCACCTATCTTTGCGCTGTTGCTTATTACTCTTTTATGTCATTTCATTCTACAGCACAACTCAGAGCTGGAATAGATGGTAAGTTTTTTTCCAAATACAAATATTTTTATTATAAATCTTACCAAAGGCAACAGATTTCTTCATGTCAGGTTAGCATGGTATAAATATAGTCGATGAAATTTAGTTTTATGTAAAATAAATAGCTTGATTTATTTATCTATGTTTTCCCACAATAAAATATGTTTTATATTCCTTGCCTCAGAGCTGTTGTTTTTAGAAATATAGCAACAACGTAACTGCATCTCAAACTACGTGCTTTTGTATGTAGCAAAAGATACGTATGTAGATTAAAACCTAAAAAAATCCTGTCTTCTAGAAAATATTTCAGTCAAATGCATAAAACCTATGTCTCCTTTGGGTAACTTATACATTATATGCTTTTCTTCAAATTAAAGAATTATTTAATTACATATTTGCTTGTGTTTCACAGAATCACAGAATTACAGAATTATTGAGGCTGGAAAAGACCTCTGAGATCATCAAGTCCAGCCTATGTCCCAACACCATCACATCGGCCAGACCACGACACTAAGTGCCACATCCAACCTCTCCTTAAACACCTCCAGGGATGTTGACTCCACCACTTCCCTGGGCAGTGCATCCCAGTGCCTGAGCACCCTCTCCATGAGGAAATGCTTCCTGATGTCTAACCTAAACGTCCCCTAATGAAGTTTCAGATTATGCTCTCTCATCCTGTCACTGGTTGCCTGGGAGAAGAGCCCGATCCCCACCTGACTACAACCTACCTCCAGGTAGTTTTAGAGAGTGATAAGGTCCCCCCTGAGTCTCCTCTTCTCCAGGCTAAACACCCCCAGCTCCCTCAGCCTCTCCTCACAGGACTTTCCCTCCAGTCCCTTCCCCAGCCTCGTTGCTCTCCTCTGGACCCGCTCCAGCACCTCAAGGTCTTTCTTGAGGTGAGGGGCCCAGACCTGCACACAGGGCTCGAGGTGAGGCCTCACCAGTGCTGAGTACAAGGGCAGAATCACATCCCTGCTCCTGCTGGCCACACTGTTCCTGATACAAGCCAGGATGCCATTGGCCTTCCGGGCCACCTGGGCACACTGCCAGCTCATGTTCAACCGGTTGCCAACCAGCACTCCCAGGTCACTCTCTGCTGGGCTCCTCTCCAGCCACTCCTCCCCCAGTCTGTAGCGCTGCAGGGGGTTATTGTGGCCAAAGTGTAGGACCCTGCACTTGGTCTTTTTGGACTTCATACCATTGGCCTCAGCCCATTGATCCAGCCCATCCAGATCCCTCTGCAGTGCCTTCCTATCCTCCAGCAGACACTCAACCCCAGCTGGTATTGTTGTATTGTATGGTTCCATCTGAGAACTTTGCATCATCCAGAACTGACTATCTTCAAACATTAGAAAACATACAAAATCTGTATAATAAGAGGCTAGAAATATAAAAACAAGATTAATGTTGTCATGCTTCAAGGTCCATCAATGATTAACAATAAAAATCACAGAACGTCAGGTTGAAAGACAGGGTGTGGTAGTAATTCACTCATCACACCATAATATTTAGTTACTTTTGTTTATGTTAACATTCTTTTTTAATGTCTCAGTGAAATTTGCCTTTAATGTCAGACACCATTTCCTAGCTTTAAAAAAATAATAGTAATCTAGTAGCCACAAACCCAAAAAATCCTAAATAATTCTAAGGAAATGTGGAGGTTTTATGATTCTCTTAAAATTTAACTTAAAAACCTTAAAACTATGATCAGTCATTAAAACAACCTGTCAGGAACCGAAAATGGATAAATTTAACAGGAGGTAATATTTATACCCTTGCTAGCGTTGCTGTGTATGATGCTCCAAACACTTAGTTTAAACAGTTTAAAGAAGTAGTGAGCCAGGTTTAAAAAACTCCACAATACTAATTTTTGTACCAGCATCCTAATGGTTGGGCAAATGAAAGCAAATTTACTTTATGTAAAATTAATAGAGGTACAAAAATCTGATCTACTAGGAAAAAAAGTCATTTTGTTTGATACCTCTAAAAATAACAACCAAACATTAGCAAAATCGCTTCTCATGGAAAGCTTTCCCTCACTGAAGAGCAGTGGGTTATCCAAAGCTTGCCAGCATTATTCAGTTTTCACTTTTGCAGCCAAATCTTATATTTTGTTAATAAATTATTCTATCCCATCCTTGGTTACTCAGCTATGTTATTTTATCAAACCATTTCTACAGATTATTTTACATAAAATATAGCACTGCTAGGCTGCTACCCAGTCTTTACTCTCTGTGGCTGGCAAATAAGCCCCTACACAGTTACTTACTCACTATCCTCCCTGGCAGGATATGGGAAGGGAATCAGAGTGGTGAAGGTGAGAAAAC
This sequence comes from Apaloderma vittatum, assembly GCF_000703405.1. Classification (NCBI taxonomy): domain Eukaryota; kingdom Metazoa; phylum Chordata; class Aves; order Trogoniformes; family Trogonidae; genus Apaloderma; species Apaloderma vittatum. The sequence continues at coordinate 26,505 of NW_009694880.1, forward strand.
TTTGATCAAGATGAAAACAGTTCAACAAGGAGGGGAAAAAAAGGAAAGAAACAACAAAAAAAATCACCAAAACCAAACAAGTGATGCAAAATTAATCACTCGCCACCATCAGACAGATGTCCAGCCAATCTCTGAGCAATGACTACTTTGGAAAAATTCCCACACAGTTTTACTGATGAGTATGGCATCATGTGGTATGGAATATCCCCTTGATCACTTTGGTTCAGTTGTCCTGGCTGTTTCCCTTCCAAACCCTTGTGCAACCTACAAGCTGACTGGGCACAATGGGAAAGAGAGAAGCTTTGATGCTGCAGAAGTACTGCTCAGTAAAATTCAAAACATTGCTGTCAACACTGTTTTGGTCATAAATCTGAAACATAGCCCCGTATGGGCTTCTATGAAGAAAGTTAACTTCAACAGTCAGTACATTCCCCAAAATGAACAGGTATACTTTTCTTATGGGTCACAAAGAATAGAAAGAACAACAAAAGAATGACAAAAGAATAATCAAAGACATACACTCTTGATTTTGTAGTGAAGTATGTCATGTCACCAGATGGTTAAAGAGACTTGTTTTAGTTTTTCTAATTACGGAAGCATTGTCATGAGAAAATGGCAATTTTTTGCCATAATACAGCCAGGGGGTGAAATTTAGCTTTTTAACATTGCACAATGGGAGTAAAAGTGTTAGAAACTTAAAAAAACAAATTTTTTCTGTATGTCATGAGTTTGAGTCTGATGAGTTTTAATTTTTAAAAATGGGAGTAGACTCGTGTGAAAATTCGAGAGCCTCCCTCAGCTCCAGGTAAAAGTCGGACCAACCTCTGGCCAGGGCCAGGCCAATCAGTTCCTGTGCCGTCAAGATATTTAAGAGATGACCCCATTGTTCTCTTTCTTTCTTTATTTTTTGTCTTGTTTTGAGCTGTTCTGTCTTTAGTGTTGGGGAGTTGCTGTTTTTCTGCTGGAGGAGGTGGATGTGAGAGAACAAAAGAACATTGCTCTGAGAAGAAAGAGGGAGAGAAGAGTTCCAGAGGAGAAGGAGAGGGAGAAGGCTGCTGGAGCAGAACCTCTCCCTGGAGTTCCGTGGTTGTTGAGATGGCAGGAAGCTCATTGCCTGACAATTGAAGGAATCGACAGTGGCAAGAGCATCCAGGACGCGTTGGTACATGCAGAGCCCTGTGTGAGAGGGAGAGAGACTGACCATCAGCGGGGCACATGCCCAAAGCAATCCGTAGCCCCGAGGGACACATGAGGAGGAAGAGGATTGCCTCCTGTGAGGTGGATACCATGCGGCAGGAAGGAGAGAATGTGAGGAGTCCTTTCTCTCAAGGAGGAGCTGCCATGGAAAATGAGTAATGGTCAGATGGACTGCACACACCATCTCCTGCCCGCTTGCACTGATAGGGGGAGAGGAAGTAGCCAGGAAGATAGGAGGAGTGGGGGGGGGCTGAAAAATATATCTCTCCATGGAGATGTTCAAGGCCAGGTTGGATGAGGCCTTGAACAACCTGGTCTAGTTCAGGGTATCCCTGCACATGTCAGGGAGGTTGGCTTAGATGACCTCTAAGGATCTTTCCAATATAAGACGTTCTACGAATCTCTGATTCTCTGATTCTATGATTGGGTAGTATTTATTGTTGTATTCCTCTCACTATCTTACTTTGTAAATGATGGTGGTGAATTAAATCTATGTTTTTCTCCCCAGGTTGCTCTGGTTCTTTACCCGTCATCTTAAATGGTAGATTATTACTCTTCCTATCCTTAATCAAAAACTCCTGAGCCTTTTTAGTTGAATTATCTCCCTCCACATCACTGTGGAAACAGGGATGGGGTAAGGAGTGAGCTAAAGACTGCATGATTTTTGTTCCAGTTGGCTTGAACCACACACTGAGAAAATCTTTGTTTAGTTTATTTTTAAATGCACTTTAAACTATATATGTACTCAGAACATTCTCCATCTTCTGTGAAAATTTTACTTTAAATTGAAAAGGACTTTCAAACATGAAGATTGTTTTACTGTTTTTGTTAATATTTAAAACCTTAGATTTTCTCCATTTACTTCTTTTAATCTCTGGACAATCTAGTCAATTTATATACATTCAAAATCATTTTTTATAGTCAACTTGGCATAATTATTTATGCTCATAATTAGTTATTAACACATTGCTAAGCAGTCATTTTGCAGTCATTAGTAAAATGTGCAATCCTCAAAAGAAATATGTGCATATAACAGTCACAACTCCCTAGCTCTTCATTAAGGAACTAGAAAACTGAGATTTAGGTAATGACCAAAGAATCTTTTCATTGTTTTTTGTTTTATGGACACAGATTGACTACAGTTTGGGGAAAAAGAGAGAGAAGGCAGAATAAGAGTAGAGACCAAGGTTAAAGGATAAAGTACACCAAAGACAGGTTTGGAGCAGAGACTAGGAAAGGTATAAGTGCACTGGGGAAAATGAAGTACATAAATGAAATACTGGGCCACAGGCATTTATGTTTCAAGAAAATATCAGAGTACATAGTACTACTGTGAATGAAAAAGAAAAGGTACTTGGAGCTTACTTCTGTGAAGTAATTTTTGGCACTCAGTGTGGGAATCAAAGGGTTCAAGATAATGACAGATTTGATTGGAATGTGTTAGACCAAATATATGAGGCTAAATGGCAGAATAATTATTATAGTTTCCTCAACAAGTTCTAGAATAAACAGTTAATATACATGTCTTTAAATCCTCTTCAAGAACAAAAATAAAAAAAAAAGAAAAAAGCCCACATAAAATAAAAAACAAATCTTCAATGAACTTAAAATTATTTTAACTAGCAGAAATATGTTTTTAAAATAATGCTAGCAAAGATGACATGATTGTGCTAGTGCTATGTCATTCAGGATTAATTTGTATAATAAGGGGGTAGACAAGCTTGTTAAACAATTGTGTATATTGAGAACTTAGTTCTCAAATGCTCAGGTAGTCAGATAATCTGGAATGTTAATGTGCAACAAACAAAATATCTTGGAACAACCAGTAAGGAAAAACTGGAAAAAGTGCACTGCGAACTACTGTATTAGTAGAATATAATGCCAAATATACTACAGAAACAGACTTTTTTTTTTCATTAAGTACTAAATACAAATAGAAAATAAGACAAAATCCTCTGATGGCTTTTGTCTTTCTGGAAGTCTTGAGAGTGATTAACCAGTGAAAAAGTGAACAGTTGATGTGGAGGTATTAGCAGCTAGAGAAATTTGAATAAAAATATTTATTTTTATTTTGAGAAAACTACTTTCATTGTAAAGGTTTTTTTACCTTGTTCATAGTTTTTATTGTAGTTGAAGGAGCAAGTTTAGACTTTTTATGACAAGTTATAAATCATTTACAATGTTTTTTTTCCTGCCCTTAAAAATGACCACAGCAAACTATTCTTCTCGTTGTACCTTTTCCAGTAGTTCTTACTGTAGCGTGTAGTAGAAGAAAAGTGACCTCCTACAGCACAGCTACAGTGAAATACTGACAATATATAAGGCTGATGCTTCTGCGTAAAATCAACCCAGAAACTGCTAGGTAGTACTTTCTTGTCAGGCATCATATGAGGAGACTAAAATATTTCTAAAAGCTCATGAGGGAGGAATACAAAACTAGCTTTAAATATAGGCAGCATTTTTATATGGTTATGAAGCTGTAAATGGAGTTAGTCAAAAGGAAGGTGGGGTTGATGGGGAAAGGATACAATTTTAGGGGTTGTGACAGTGGCTCTGTGCCTACAGTATGTTTCTGTCAAGGTCTAATCGGTAGTGCATAGTAGTTATTTGCATAGGTGTTTTCACATTGAGCTTTAAAGTAACTTAGGAAGTTTATGCACAATTTAGCAATTGGTTATCTGGGGATCTAGAAGAGAAGTGTGATGCCAATAAGCAGAAATAACTACCACTGTGCAGTATGCTACCATTCTGTCCCTCAGCAGCAAAGATGAAATCTGTACTGTGCCCTGCTGTAATCAGCAAATGACCCAAGAGCCTTAGAGGGGTCATAGCCTCATTTCTTTGGAGATTACTTCTCTTCCTACAAACACAGAAATGTAGTTTGTCACTGCTGAAAATAACTAAGAATTTAAAATTCATCAAAATAAAATACTATGTGTGTGTGTGTGTCTTAAATGACAGTGATTCTTCTAAGTGGATTCAGCCTAGTGAATCTCATCTCATTACCTTCATCACTCTTCAATAAGCGGTGGTTTTCTTTCTGTTCTGCACACAGATCATCTTGATTTTTTGATTCACCACATTAAGTGAAAAGCATCAATAACAGAAAGAGAACGTAAAATAGAGACTTTTTTTTTTTCTTCAAATTACCTTATCCCATGATATATGGACCTGGTGAATATGAAGCTGGAGAGGAAATTGTCTTCCAATTTGTCCCAGATTCCTGGTCTGGACTGAGACCAAATCACTTGTGAAGGTTTTTCATGGCTCATCAAAGCACAAGCAATGACCATCTGATTCTTATCATTGTGGTTACTTCTTCATCTGCTGCAGTTTTAGGAGAAAAACTTTCCGGTACATACTACCCTCAGAAAAAGTCAGAAATTGATAATGTCCTCCTGTAAAAGAGATTTCATATCTGTATCTGTCTTTTGAATTTAGTTCACAACAGTATGCTTATAGGTAATTTTCCAAAGCAGAAAGAGGATAAAAACAACAGACTGAAATTTCTATCAAATCATCTGTTCTAAGAAGAAAACAAAACATATTAGATATGAAGTTCTTACATGTGTACCAAAATTTCACTGTTAGAAATCTGTCAGCTTGATCTCTGGCTCTGAAAAAAGCCCAGAATATTTTATGATATTGAATTCATGTCATGATAGTGGTACACATACTTACATCCACAGTTCTGGAAATTAATATTTTACTATTACACCTAAATACGATTTCTGTATAAAATAAGAGAGAATACATTAAGAATGTTCCCGAGTTCATGCTATAGCATGGTAACAAAATATGTAACACTTTCAATATATTGAGGCACTTTTTGAAAAATCAAGCTAAAAAGTAATGTGCTGTGCTAAGTGGTTTGCATAGTGATATCTAAAGGCAAAGTTTTCTGAACCTTTATGAAAACATTTTCTAATCCTGAGGGCTGTTTATATTTTATTCTGCTGTTGATATAACTAACTTCCTTTAATGATTGCCTAAGCAAGGGAATAAAATAAAATAAAATAAAATAAAATA